>NC_045550.1:18512802-18597802 GCF_009769535.1 Thamnophis elegans
ATATAGGGGAACAGGCTTAAAAAATATACCTTGAAAAATTCTGCTGCTTTAGGAAACTTTTAAGGAATTTAAAGCTTCATATCCTACATCCTTTTTGAGATCCATTTTGTATATTTTCCTTTCATATCTAGAATTTTTCAGTTTTAAAAATTCCTTCTATTTGTCTTGGCTTGGTTAAAGTTCATCAAGCTATGAATATAATAGGGATTCTGCAAAGAATTACCTTTCATTCAAACCCACTTCTGTTCTCATTTACTGCTCTGAGCAACAATACTATCCATAAAGAGGTTATAATAGCAATAGTACTTAGAATATACTGCTTCATAATGCTTTACAGCACCCTCTAAGAGGTTTACAGAATAAGCATATTGCCTCCAAAATCTGGGGGCCTCATTTTACTGACCTCAGAAGGATGGAAGGCTGAATCAACCTTGAGCCAGTCAGAATGAACTCTGGGAGTGAGCAACCCTACACTACTGCATTCTAACCATTGTGCACCATGGCTAATAGAAAATAGTAGCAAGGTTGGAGTTCCCCCCCCCCCACACACACACACATACTTTTGTTTCAAATATTCAGACTTTCCAAATTTCTACCTATTGTTAGATAGCTTTTTGTGGTTACTTAGAACTTGGATTTTTCAGTTCTTTTCTTTTCTTTTATTGCAATTTTCCTGTGCCTCTAGGCCCTTCAATGCACACTTGAGTCTCAGGCAGATATTCCAAAGGGATGCTTTTTTCATCTATTACACCTGCATCCAGAGAAAGAGGGTGGATAGCGGAGAGACAACATTTGTGGATTTCTTCCTCTCTGAGAAGAAATAAAAGTGGGGGAGTCCACAAACTATTTCATAATACTCTGTAGAAGAGAGAAGAACTTTTCTGCAGGTATTTGCTTGACATTCTTGTTTCTTGAATGATATTTCATTTTGGAAGCTGTAATTTTTCCTTCCTGTCATATATAGGAAAGGGCAGACCCCATATTTCTTAGGCAATACTATTTATGTCTATAAAATGACCAAGATGTTGATCTACTATTTAACAGCTTCTCGGTAAATCAATGGTCATTGCCTATATTTATGAGTAAGTGTCTATTTTCTGAGAAACATTGTGTTATGTATTAAATGAATCTTTGAAGTTCGTGCTCACTTCTCCTTGAAACAAAGGAACTGGTAAATATAATATGATTGAAAAGTTGCTGCAAAACTATGGCCAATAGGAAACACTGGTTTATTTCTCAGACCAATGAAAATAATGTTTTAAATTATTAGCTGACTGAAATTTTGGGAGTTCCACTTCAATGCAACTAAAATGGAATAGTTAAAGAAAAATAACTGTACTCTTGATACAGCACCAGAGATGGGTTCTACCAGTTCGCACCTATGAGTAGAACCGGTTCATCAAATCTACCGAACCGGTTAGAAGAGGTTCCACCAGTGGACCCGGAAAGGCAGGCCACACCTACAGAAGAGGTTCCAAAATTTTTGAAACCCACCACTGGTCCTTGGATATGATTATTCTACACTATCATGCTCATATTTATAAAACTCAGTGCCTCTGTGAAAGGTAAGGATGACTACTGCGTTTGTGGTGCAATCAGAACATTGCGTGTGTTGAAGTTGTTTTAACGCAAACCAAAGATGCCTTTTAAAAAACAAGTTAACATCATATCCTATGCATGCCAGTGCAGTGTGTGAGGTAATTTAAGGTGGTTCTGACAAGTGTCGTCGGCATCTTCATATCCAGTCACATGGGCAGCAAGCCACCTCCATCCGGTCACATGGGTGTCAAGCCACTCCCACAAGGAGGCCACACCAACAGAGTAGGTTCGAACAATTTTTGAAACCCACCACTGTACAGCACCATAGTGTTCACACCCTTTCGGAAGGCCAAGGGATCTATGTAGCTCTTATCTTGGAAGGCACAATGTTTCAGAGGACAGGAACCATGCAAAAAAGGGTCTTCTGTACTCACCAGCTGGAGTTCCTTGATTGAGGGGGTACACAACATGTTTTTCTGGCAGCATGTATGGGGAAAGCTAACCCCATTGGAATGAGATGGTCCCTCAGATAACCTGGACCCATACAATGAAATACTTTAAAGATGACAACCAACACCTTGAATTCAACCTGGAAGAAGCTCATGGAACAGTGGTATAATATGGGCAACCCTAAGAACTCCAAGAGAGGGACGTGGTGGCTCAGTAGCTAAGATGCTGAACTTGTCGATCAGAAAGGTCGGCAGTTTGGATGTTCAATTCTTAGCGCTGCATAATGGAGTAAACTGCTGTTACTTGTCCCCACTTCTTCCAACCTAGCAGTTCAAAGGCATGTAAAAATGCAAGTAGAAAAATAGGGACCACCTTTGGTGGGAAGCTAACAGCGTTCCATGCGCCTTGGTCGTTTAGTCATGCCGGCCATGAAGATTGTCTTTGGACAGTGCTAGATCTTCGGCTTTGAAATGGAGAAGAGCACCGCTCCCTAGAGTCGAGAACAACTAGCACAGATGTATGAGGGGAACCTTTACCTTTACCTTAAGAACTCCAAGAACTGCCCAATGCAAAAACATCATTTATCCACATTGGAGATGCAAAACGCTAGGTCTTCAAAGATATCATCTGAAGGATAACAAGGCTCAGGCCATGCAGACACAGAAGGAATATTATACATACGTAGAAGTGACCACAGAGAAGGCATGTTGCCAATGTTTAGGAAGATAATAATGTTTTGTTCATGGGACCCAAAGCATATGACCCTTCCAAAGCTTCCTGGATTGGCAGAAACAACCCAGTAGGTATCAACACCCCAAATCAGTTTGAATGTGGCTACTCAAACAGATAAATGTTTTAACCTTAAGTTCCTTACTTTTCTTTGTCAGGGTAAATAAAACTTACTCAAGAAATTATATCAAACTTATTTGTAAACATGCATTTTAATTTATTTTAACTTTTATTGTTAGGAATAAATACAATGGATAATCAATGTTTTATGAGCTAATGTATTATTCACTTTAAGCAACATTACATTCCCTTTGCTTGCCTTAATTTTCGTCTCTAATTAATGAATGTAGGCAACAAGCAAGCAAACCTTGTCAGGGATTCAGCTGTAACCATCACTGCAGAATAAGTACTTATACTTTTTAAAACTAATTTAAGTATATAAAAAATAACATTGTAAAGTAATATGCCTTGTTCACCAAAAATCTCTAAGATGCTGTATGACTATTTGCATAATTTAAATAGAAAAAACAGGGAACAAGAAACTTATACAATAGATACACACATCAAATGAATGAACTGAATGCTTTTAAATGGATTTTTCAGGAATGTTGTACATGTCATTTGTTCACCCTACATTTTTGTTTGACTTCCAAAGCTTTATTATGCTGGGACTGGTCTTTCAGTTTTTCTCTTCCATTGAAAATTATATCTGTTGTTATATTCCTTGTTAACAGATGTTTCTCGGTTCTTGTATATGTGCCTGGATGTGAGTCTGTGTGTTTGTGCAAGATGCTTATCAATTACATGAAAATAAATACAGAAACATCTTGAAGAGTACATTTGCAGCCTCAGTGCAGAAATGATAGTGGACTAAATAAAACCTGGCGTTGGTTCTTCGGGGATTTCCTGACATTCCATCTTGAGGATTACACTACAGAAGAATCTATCCTTCTTCCAAAAGAACAGATGTTAAGTGCCTTGGAGAAAATGTTTGCTGTTTCCTCTGGCTGAATTTTACTTTTATTATAGCTGTATGGACAGAAATAAAAGACAAAGAATCCTGCAAGGCCTGATAGATGCTGGATATGGTGATCTGTAGTAAATTGTTTGATCTCTGTTTTAGAAGATATTATATCAATTTCTACATTGAGGGTTTTTGAAGAATCTTATAAAAATACGATTATTAAAAGTATATTTATGCATTGTTTATGTATTTATTTCTAAACCACCTAGACTCAAAATCTAATAGCAGTGTACAGAGTCATATTAAAAACAACACATTCTAGAATAAAATACTAGTTTTTATTTAAGATATTTTCCTCTTCTTAAATTGTGTCTGATTATCAGAAATTGTCTGGAGAAGTCCCTGCAGTTTTCTCAATAAGTATTTTCAGAAGTGGTTTGCCCTTGCCTCTTTCCTTGGACTAAGAGAGAGTAACTAGCCTATAGTCACTCTTGCTGGCTTTGGTCAACTGGCTGATTTTGTGCATAAGGTCAGACTAGGCTTCTAGCTTGATTCATTAAATGTTGCACCAGATAAGCTCACTATTTAATATTTAAGCAATCACAAAACATTTTAATAAAATATGCAATTAGGTGTTGTTAGAAGCAAACAGAAAATAATGATTTTTAAAGACCTCATTGTGAAGCAAGTTCCACATGTGCATTCCCATCATTAAGAAAAACCAGTTCTACAGACCACCTTTCCCAGATAATCTAAAAAGATAAGATGGATCTTGGGAAGTATATTCCTTAAGGCATCTTGAGCCCAAACCACTCATGGTTTAGAAATAATAAGCAATCCCTTATTGTATTATGTATTTTACTTGAAATGAATTTAAATCTATGTGGCTATTTCAACATTAATGCAATATGCTATGTAGGGGATACATTTTAGCCCAGCTGCCTGCAGTAATTTTATCAGATTAAGCTTTTGAATCACACAAAGGAGTTTATTACAAAATGTTAATTCTCAGAGTGCATTACAAAAGTCAGGTTTGAAGATTAGCAGTAGATGTATTACTATAGGCAATTATTATTTAGGAATAAACACAACTACTAGATTCATTTAAAAATGATATGTTACACTTCTAACCATTGATTCCACTTCAGAAATCAGGTCCCATATATCCAGGCTGCATACTTGCTGTTTTTTTGCCAGAGAAAAGTGGATATGAGCATCATCAGCATATTGATAATACTTTGGTCTAAATATCCTGAAGTCCCTTCATAGGAACTTCTCCTTTTGTCTCCTTTTGTCTCTTCCCCTCTCTGTCTCTGTATCTATCTCTCTCAGTCATCTCAACATACACAAACACAAAGAGAGATACATCTATAAATATATACATTCATGCACATACAGTATATACAGTACATGTACACATAATGTACACTCAATGCTTCAGTGCTGAGTAATCACCCATCTACCATGTTTCTTCTCATAATCTGCCCTAAAACAGGTTGTAGTTGACCACTTAAGTATCTTTTCTTTTATCTGAGATGACAATTTGTCTACATTTACCTTGCCCAAGGCTGGAAATTTCCCTGTAGCTATTCTAATTAGAGATATCTAAAGAATGTTCCTTAACTAATGATCATGTAAGTGGCTCTTATAACAAGGGTCTAGCTACTCCTGTTTAGAGAAGCATTATTAAAATTTACCATGCAAACATCAAGAGTCGTCCATAAATAATTTATAAGTCACGTTGAACTAGGACAAATGGATAGATAGTAGATCTCACTATCCCGGGCAATCTATCCACATTATACACAACCATCAATTGATTAATTCAGTTTAACCACATTAAAGGAAGACCTGAATGCTCTACTCGTGATTTTAGCTTGACCTTATGGTAGTTTGAAATGGAAAATTTCATTTCCAGGGCTGTGATGCCTTCAGCAAAAAACTGAAGGCATCACAGTGAGCTAAAGGAAATTCTAATTATGAATTCAGAAGCTAAGGAAGAAATGCTAATTTTTTTGCAAATTTGAACAGCTCAACAGGATGAGACTCTGTTGATGACATATGCTGTATCTTTTCTGTACACACCACTTCAGCCTGAGCTGTAAGATAAACTCTGTATTATGTTTGGTCATTATTGATGTCTTGCACTCTAGATATCTTCTTTGCCATTAAACTCCATAAAGTGGGGGTGAGCTTTGATGTGCCTCAGAAATCAGACTCGGGGGCAATTGTGTCTACTAACTTGAAAGTTTTCTGTTCCAGGATTCAGCCAAACTATCAAGAGAACTGCCAGTAGAATTAAGATTAAAACTTTCAAAAGTTTTAGGGAAACCCACTGATTTCAGCAACTTCTTTGAGCAGACTGACTGAACCAATCTTATTCCCTTAATAATAACTCTACTCCATCCATTACAATAGAATCACCACAAGGTATCTCACATATGGAGATATATTACCTATCACAAGTTGAGCAAAAGGCCCACTCAAGAATATTACTGGCAACATGTGAGTTCAGTTTATAAAGTCCTGAAATGTAACAAGCAGGATCAAAGTAGATAGTGAAATTTCTTAGCATTTGTACTTCAAAGAATTCTACCACAACAATAACTTCCTCTTTCCCACTTCCTCTAAAATTAGCTGCTTCCTCAACATTTTCTCCATTTGATTTGCATATGCATAAAATAAAACCTCATGTATACATTAAAAAAACAATTGGATACTTTTGTTTCAAAAACAATTTAAGATTAGGGCAAGAATATTTGGAAAAATCAAAAAGCTTAAGAATACTGAAAGGGTCTGAAAGATCATACAGAAAATGGAAAAGGGTAACATAATTGTTATGACGTTTCTGGTTTTGAAATTCAATATAATTTGTTGTGCAACTGATTTTGCTATCTCCTATACCATAGATAACACTGTAGATGTCAGCTACAAAAATTTAGGACTCAGTTTGAGTTTAGACAATGGTGTCAATTTTTAGTTATTAAAACAACAGTATTTGAGACAGAACATGAGAATATATCCACTTTTCAGACAGTGATATTTATTTGTGTTAATATAATTCAGATGTTGCTTATGACATGACTACACAATAAGATTGTGTAATGTATCATTTTATAAGAATAGGGAAAAAATAAAAGCAAAAACACCTCTTTATTCATTGTTCATAATCAGAAAATCCTACTCCTTTTCCCTGATCCTGAATGAAGAATTATCTACCAGTATTGCATACAGCAAAGGTGATAAATGTCACAAGAAAATAAAGCTGCAAATGTACAGTGCATCCATATGGACAATATCTGGTTACAGAACTAAAAATCTATTAATATTCTTTTTGAAATTCTTGCTTTTGCCTAAACACTCAACTTTTCACCTTCAAAATTTACAAGGTTGAATCTTCTCCTCAATATGTATTTAGAGCATGACAGATTGATTCAGTAACCCAATTTTATCCTCCATCCACATGATGCTAGTATGATCTTTATTTCACCACAGGTTATTATTTGCATTAATTATACTCTCTTTTTCCAAACTGCAAACCTCAGCCAATAAAATATCACCCAAAGATAACAAAGATAACAAGGATATTTGCTGCTATGGAAAGACTCTAATGGTATGCAATTCATTCTTTTAGGACTGAGTAAGATTTTTTTTTCTCCTGTGGACAAGATGGTGTTTTGCCCTTCTCCTTCCTCCCTGCCTCCCTTCTTATTTTACAATTCTATAGTATAGTATAGTCTTACCATATTTATTATGAATTTTTCTATGTTGCCTCTTTAAGTAGCTTACAACAAAATGTGCATTACATTATGCTAAAAGTATATAAATTATGAAATCATCACCATTAAGTACTATCAATTAACTTCATTATGATAAAATAAAAACAGTCAGGTTGATTCCAATTCAGGAACATCTCCCATTCTCTCAGAACTTGCAAAAGTGAAAGGCATTTTCCTTGACTTGGTCATCAAAACATTGAAGGGAAAAGGATGGGGAATGAATCTCTTTGGGTAACATGATTGATTGTAGTGTTGGTGATGAATTTCTGGGGTT
Organism: Thamnophis elegans; assembly: GCF_009769535.1. Taxonomy (NCBI): domain Eukaryota; kingdom Metazoa; phylum Chordata; class Lepidosauria; order Squamata; family Natricidae; genus Thamnophis; species Thamnophis elegans. Next base: position 18,520,538 of record NC_045550.1, read on the forward strand.
TTTTTCTCTCAGCATTAAAAAGGTATGGAAAAATTAGGATTGAAAGAGGCTTGTATACTGCTTCTAGATCAGGACTGGATGGTATTCAGTCAATATTAAAGAGGATGCAAAAGTTATACAGTAGCACTTACTTCAGCTAGTTCATGTTTAATACTTGACAATATTAATTACAGATTCTGGTGCATAATAACAGCACATTTATTATCTTAGCTAATCCAATAAAAGTGTCTGATACTGTTCTTTATTCTTATGCAACTATTTGTAAGGCTGAATTTAGAACAATAGTTGTGTAGCTAATAGAACAATGAATGACATTTTTGCAGCCACAATATATTGCAGTTTGAGAACTCTATACAAAAGCCATATTACCAAAGGAAAGATGAATATGTTTTCCATAATAGAAAGTCACTAAGTTAAACACTAAATTTTAAAAAAAGTAAACATGTTGTTTTTCATCCTCTTGGAATTAGTTTAAGTGTTGAAATGCCCACTACCTTGAGCATATTCTGAGTGCAGTGGAAACTATTATCTATGGATATTGCTATACACATCACAAATGTCCCATTGAATTTAGGTAAATGTGTATTGCATAATGTAAGCAACTGTAGCCTAACATCCATTGTACAGCCTGGAAAATCACTGTATCATTCCACAATTTTCAAAGAAAAAGAATAGTATAGCCTTGAGCTTGAGTAAGTGATGCACATATGTTGCTTGCTGCTGCTTCTGATGCATCTGCCAGTACTGGAAAAGAGGAGTCTATCTCAAGGTACAATCACACCATTTGCAGTGGCCCCACAGTGTTATCTTGTCATACAGTGATATGAGATGTACACTTAAATGTTTGATGATTCTTCTCCTTTCAGTAAATATATTGCTCTTTATATGCAACAGTTGTATGTGCATAAGCTTGTTTACGCTGATTCTGAACTGGAGGACAAAATGACCTAGAAATATAGAAGGTATTTGATTAGGCAAGTATTAATGAGTAGGACAGAACCTTCTTGATTAATAGATTGAGGGACTGATTGTATCCTTTGTCTTCCTCTCTATGATTAATGAAGAAGTTCTTGTTCTAGTTAATTTTTGAAATATAATCTATTTGCTTAATTTTTAAAAATGACACTATTGCTTTCTACTGATTTGAGTAAGTATGCACGTTCTGTAATGTTTCTGTTTATTTTATATTTATTTACTATACTTTGATACATTTTGGGTCTTTTCAACTGAAAGCTGTTTTGATTGACCATCCTAGAGACGCTTCACATAAATAACAAAGTAAGGGAAAGTGCAACTTGAAGCACAATTTCCTTTTATCACATACATCTCAAAACTAAAAAGACTTAAGTGAAACAGAAATCCGGGAGACATGATGTTAACATAAGTAAAGCAAGAATAAGAATAAGGCAAGAGGAATGGATAATTGATAACACATTGATTAGTAGTGTAGTAAGTCAATTAAAAAAAGTGCAATCAGAATGACTGGAAGCTATATTGTTACTATAAGTGTAAATAAACTAGAAATGGACCTTAAAATAAAGTTAAATATCAGTTTAAAGCTACCTATCTAAAACTGTTGAAATCCATAGAGATTACTGAAACTAACTTCAAAAGATACACTTTGGGAAGTAATAGTATTAAAAGGAAATATGCTATTGATTATGCTTGGGGTGGCATAAAATCAATTACCGCAATCTTCTGAATGATTCTTGCTTCTCTTCTTTTGTATATAACATGGCAGTGATCCTCTTTTTCCTTGGTTTCTCCCCCCCTGCCCCCCTTGTTTTACTCACCCACTTTCTCTCTTTCCACCTTTGAGAGTACAATTTGTTCCCAAGCCAAGAGATTTTCAACTGAATGCATAATGTGGAAAAATACCACTTCCAACAATTCTTTATTACTGCCTGACTCCTAATCCTAGAAACTCTAGTGAAAGACATTAGAGATAAGAGTTAATTCTTTCCCCCCCTTTTTCTATTCTGATTTCTTAATATAGCACACTGTTTGGTTTATATTGGTAAATAGAGCACCCACCATTACCATTTCAAAAAGAAGAAGAAGAAGAAGAAGAAGAAGAAGAAGAAGAAGAAGAAGAGGAGGAGGAGGAGGAGGAGGAGGAGGAGGAGGAGGAGGAGGAGGAGGAGGAGGAGGAGGAGGAGGAGGAGGAGGAGGAGGAGGAGGAAGAAGAAGAAGAAGAAGAAGAAGAAGCTTAAAACAACCAAATTCTCTATCTCACACAGTTTATCCTCTGGCTCTATCATCTTTAGTATTCCTCTTGGGGCTTCCAAGCTCTCATTGACACTATTCACTCTGGTGTGATTGTCAGATCACATTACCTGCAAGATTTTTCCAGAAGTCCTCTATCATAGTCTTTCTCAACCTCAGCAACTTTAAGATATGTGACCTTCAGAGAAGTTCACATATCATGGTCCCCAGCCATCATGCCTAAGATTCAAGACAAACAAAAGTCCCAAAGAAAGTATGCAGTGTGAATTTTGTAGGATCATTAGACAACTGTACCCCATTGAGTGATCATTTCAGATATAATTCCTTGTCTAAACAGAGAAACAGAATGACTATGGTGGTGGTGGGGATCAATGGGGACAGCATGGATCAGGAATAATATCCTAGGTTTCCTTCTTCCCTATCCTTTCCTGTCCTTCCCTATCCTTTATTATCCTTCCCTTCCCTTTCCTGAAGATGCATGAAGAAGCATAATCAACATGAAAGGGTGGCAGAAATATTTAAGTTCACAGGATTCAATTCACAGAATTGAAACTTACTTAAAGCTTGAGCTTACATGTTCATACAACAAAATTGCATGGCTCTGACAGTGTTTGTGGGATCTTCAAGTAACAGAAGGCTGAATAATTAAAGTTTCTTTAATACCTTCAGTGAATGCTCTCCTGTGAAATTAGGCCATTAGAAACACTTTTAATATTTTATTAGATATCTAATTATTTTTGTTTTCATATCTTTGAATGGGACCCAGAAATCCTTTCAGAATGCTATGGAAGTCAAATAAAATGTGAAATTTGTTTGTGAAATCCCTCAATACTTTCACTGTATAAACTATAATCAAATTCCAGATGGTAAATCTGATATTTACCAAATTTCCCTTATTATTATAATGGTTGGTTCCAGTCAGCCAGATGTTTAGACTAGATTTGACATTTGAGTCCACCTTTTGAGACCTTGTTTGATAGTGTTATTACACTTCGTTTGATAGTGTCATTACAGAATGTAAACTGTTCCAAGTAAAGTTTCCTTTTGCAATTAACTGATGGTAATTTTGCCAATACCAATGGTGTTCTAATAGTGCTCCAGATGTTTTCAGATTGCAATTAAGGCACCTCTTACTATTGGTACCATCTTTGCCTTTTTTAGTATTATTATTTTTGCCACAGTCATTTTACTTCTGTTTGCAGTTTTTTTCCTAATTCTGTGATTTTCTCCAGTTCTTTCTCTTCTATTCTGCTGTTTACGGGTACTTCCGCACCCACTATCCTGACCATTTAGCAATTGCTAAAGCTTTTAAAGCTTTAAAATAGTGAGTCTGCAGACAGTGTTAAATGGATCCCAGGTGCTATTTGGAGAATTGGTAAGATGACTAGAAGTGGAATGGAGACTTTGATATCCTTCTTTTGGAATCAGTTTGTTACCCACTAATGAGGCAGTTGAACAAAGATCTGGAACTGGTTTGGTGAAGTCATTAGAGTTGAAGTCCAATGCATCTGGGAATTATCAAGTTTTAGAAGACTGAATTAGTTAGAAAATAAATAAATAAAACTTTCTCTACAAAGAACATACATAATGAGGAAGAACTTGGTTTAATTAATGTTCCAATAAGAATCCATAAGTCTGAAATGTGCAGATCAGTGTAGAACCCAGGAAAAACCTATTTTTTTGGTGTTTGTAGATTATAATGCAATTCTCTTATTAAAAATTCAGTACATACTAGAGGAAAATATATTACACGCTCTTCCATATAAAATTGTATTTTTTATGTTAGGAAAGTGGATATGAAAATGAATACAGGCTTTATATTATAAAAAAGAAATTACAAAGTGATGCTGAAACCTTATGGAACAAATTTCATATGAGAAAATGGAAAATGGAGAGAAATTGGCTGAGTTGTCCGGTTTTAATGGTGCATCACCCCTATTTGCATATGCATACTACAAAGGTGAAAAAGGTCAAAGAGACATCTGCCATGCAATGGGAATTCTTTATGTCATTGCCTGAAGGAATCCTGAATAGGAGATGAAACTTTTTATTAGAGATATTCTTGTCATCCCCAAGGGATGTTTTCTTAAAAGATTCAGCAAAATCTGTAATTATGACCTGGATGCAAACAATCCCTGAGACAATCTCTTCGCTAGAACTGCTGCTGCTGTGGATGTTTTGTTTCTCCAGGGGGAAATAGATAACTTTTCAGTTAATAGTCTTACTCTGTGTGTGTCTCTCTCTCCCTCTCACTGTTTGTGTGTCTCTCCCCCAGGGGTAGGTTCCTGCCAGTTCTAACCTCTTCTATAGAAGAGGTTCCACAAATCTACCATGCCGTTTAGAATCAGTTTCAGCTCCCTCCCCCTGCCCGTCCGCACCACGCTTGCCTCACCAGCCGCTCACTGATTGGCTGGCTCACCAATCGCCCCCCCTCTAAGAAGGTTTAAGGTTTTAAGGTTTATTAACATTTATAGGCCGCCCTTTTCCCTGAGGGGACTCAGGGCGGCTTACATAAAATCAGGGGAGGGAAATACAAACAATAACGTAGACAAACATCGAGTAAAATAATGAGCAACATTCATTCATCATTCGGGAGGGGCGATTATCTTTGTCCCCAGGCCTGACGGGCTAGCCAGGTCTTAAGGGCTATGCGGAAGGCCTGGACGGTGGTGAGAGTACGAATCTCCACGGGGAGCTCATTCCAAAGGGTCGGAGCTACTACTGAAAAGGCTCTCCTCCTTGTAGTTGCCAGCCGGCACTGGCTGGCAGATGGAATTCGGAGGAGGCCCAATCTGTGAGATCTAATCGGTCGCAGGGAGGTAATTGGCAGAAGGCGCACTACCATGGAGGGCTTTATGGGTGACTAGTAGCACCTTGAAGCGCACCCGGAGATCGACAGGTAGCCAGCGCAGCTCACGGAGGATAGGTGTTATGTGGGTGAACCGAGGTGCACCCACGATCACTCGCGCGGCCGCGTTCTGGACTAGCTGAAGTCGCCGGATGCTCTTCAAGGGCAGCCCCATGTAGAGTACATTGCAGTATTCCAGCCTAGAGGTCACAAGGGCCCGAGTGACTGTTGTGAGAGCCTCCCGATTCAGGTAGGGTCGCAACTGGCGCACCAGGCGAACCTGGGCAAATGCTCCCCTGGTCACAGCCGTCAGATGGTGGTCAAAGGATAGCTGTGGGTCCAGGAGGACTCCCAAGTTGCGAACCCTCTCTGAGGGGTGTAGAATTTGACCCCCCAGCCTGAGTGATGGAGTACTGGTCGAATTGTTGGGAGGGAAGCACAACAGCCACTCGGTCTTTTCCGGGTTGAGTACAAGCTTGTTAGCCCTCATCCAGTCCATAACGGCCTCAAGGCCTCGGTTCATCATGTCCGCCGCTTCATTGAGTTGGCACGGGGCGGACAGATACAACTGGGTATCGTCCGCATATTGATGGTATCTTATCCCGTGCCTGCGAATGATCTCTCCCAGCGGTTTCATGTAGATGTTGAATAGTAGGGGGGATAAGACCGAACCCTGAGGCACCCCATATGTTAGGGGCCTAGGGGTCGATCTCTTCCCCCCCACTAACACCAACTGCGACCTGTCCGAGAGGTAGGAGGAGAACCACCGCAACACGGTGCCTCCCACTCCCACCTCCCGCAGTCGTCGCAGAAGGATACCATGGTCGATGGTATCGAAAGCCGCTGAGAGGTCGAGGAGAACCAGGATGGAGGGATGTCCTCCATCTCTGGCTCTCCAGAGATCATCGGTCAATGCGACCAAAGCGGTTTCTGTGCTGTAACCGGGTCTAAAGCCTGACTGGAAGGGGTCAAGATAACTTGCTTCCTCCAAGGACCGCTGGAGCTGGAAGGCCACCACCTTCTCAACAACCTTCCCAAGAAAGGGAAGGTTGGAGACTGGACGATAGTTATTAAGAACAGCTGGATCCAAGGACGGCTTCTTCAGGAGGGGTCTCACCACCGCCGCTTTTAGCGCGGCGGGGAAGTTCCCCTCCCGAAGAGAGGCGGTAACAACCGCCTGGATCCAGCCTCGTGTCACCTCACTGCTGTTAGCAACCAGCCATGAGGGACACGGGTCCAGTACACAGGTGGAGGCACTTACAGCCCTCATGGCCTTGTCCACATCCCCAGGGACAACATCCTGAAACTCAACCCAGAGGTGGTCTACTTCATCCTCTTGTGCCTCGGCTGGAGCTGCAAAGATGGAGTCCAAGTCCGACCGAAACCGAGCAATTTTGTCCGCTAAGAATTGGGCATAATCCTCAGCTCTGCCCTGCAAGGGTTCCCCCGCTTCCCTCCTATTTAGTAGGGAGCGGGTTATCCTAAACAGGGCGGCTGGGCGGGACTCAGCGGACGCAACCAAGGTGGCTATATAAGATCTTTTCGCTGCCCTAAGTGCCCTGGTGTATTCCTTGGTGCTGATGGTTACCATTGCTCGGTTCGATTCGGACTTATCGGACCTCCATAGGTGCTCTAGGTGTCTCCTCCGGCGCTTCATCTCCCGGAGTTCCTCGGTGAACCAAGGAGGTCTCCGGGATCCGCTGCCTCGGAGGGGCCGTAGTGGCGCAATCTGGTCAAGGGTCTCCGATGCTGCCGAGTGCCAGGCAGCAACCAGGGTCTCTACCGGACTGTGGGCGAAAGTATCAGGAATGACCCCAAGCTCCGTCTGGAACCTTAACGGCTCCATAAGTCGCCTGGGGCGGAACCACCTGGTCGGTTCCTCCTCCCTATAGTGGGGGTTTGGTCTCCGGAAGTCAAGCCTCAGTAGGCAGTGGTCTGACCACGACAGGGGTATGATGTCGTTACCCCTCAGACCAAGATCACAAATCCACTGCTCCGAGAGGAATACGAGGTCGAGCATGTGACCCGCTGAATGGGTTGGGCCCCGGATTACTTGGGTCAAGCCCATGGCCATCATGGAAGCCATGAACTCCTGCGCCCCATCAGAGTGTTCACCGAGCGACGGCAAATTGAAGTCCCCCAGGACCATCAGCCTAGGGAACTCAATTGCCAGCTCGGCTACCGACTCGAGGAGCGAGGGGAGGGCTGCTGCAATGCTGTTGGGAGGCAGGTACGTTAACAGCAGACCCACTTGACCCTTGAGGTCCAACTTTACCAGCAGAGACTCACACCCGACAAGCTCCGGAGCAGGGACCCTACGAGGAGCTAATGACTCCCGGATAACAATATCCACACCCCCACCCCTTCCCTGGGCGCTCGGCTGGTGCAGCACCTGAAATCCTTCTGGGCACATCTCTACGAGGGGGACTCCTCCCTCTGGGCCCAGCCAGGTTTCAGTAATACATGCCAGGTCTGCCCTCTCATCTAAAATTAAGTCCCGGACGAGAGGAGCTTTATGTACCACAGACCTGGCATTTAGCGACAGCAGCCTGAGTCCAGGGTCCTGATTACTTGCGCCATCTGGTCTCGGAGTGGGACTCATAGGGCCGGAAGGAGGGATCTCTGTAATGTAGCGAACCCTCCTTCCCCGGTAATGGCCTGCCCTAAAGTCCCCGCCATATCTGCCCCTCCCTGTTACGACCGTGATACTCTGACCCTCTCCCGTGTCTCTGGTCCCCTCAACCACCCCCATGGCCCCCGCATCCCCCGGCAGGTCCTCCGAATCATACATACCCATGCACTCCCCCAGGCAGTCCCCACGTAAAAGTTAAAACACAGAAAATTACAACAATATAATAGTAAAAAGTGGGACATTCATTCATCTCATACGTATCCCATGCATATCCCATACAAAGAGAGGAAAAGAGATGAAAGAAAAGGAGGAAAATAAAATAAATTGCGCAGTTGGTTAAAATTTAAAAATGCGAGATCAGATAACATAACTGGCTCTCAGTGTTCAAGGTTGAAGTGGCTGGAGACCAGTTACAGTTCAGGTAGAATATATGGGGGAGTGTCTTATAACCCCTCTCTTCTTCTGTAAATTTATAAAAGTTCAACCGGCCGGAACAGTCCAAGATGGTAAAGGGTTTTCTTGTACAGGCACTGTCTAGGGCGATGCCACAAGTGCAGCCACAAAAGGTAATAATAGTGACAATAGTCCAGGCCAGATGGAAATGTGCCAGCAAGCCTAGGAATCCGGAGGCCGTGGCAGAAAAAGGCCGGATGTTAAAATGCCACAATAAAAGATGGTCCAGTGCCAAACAGAGAACACAGGGGGAAGCCTCACCACAGCGGGGGCAGGCAAAGATGGAATCGCTTCTATAGGGCCACCTGACCAGACAAGAGCGGAGGAGGGGGGGGCAAAGACGGGGCGAAAACGAAGCCGTACAGGGGGGAGAGCCATCCGGAGGGACTGCCGCAGCACCAGGCAAAGCCAGCCACCCAGCTTCCTCAGTCCCAACAGTAGTGATCGTCCACTCTCCCTCCGAAGCAACAATAGTCCGGCGAAGCCCCCAGGAAACACAGCCAACACGCTCACCCTCAGCAGTGTTCTTATCAGTCCGCTCTCTCTCCAAAGTAATGGCGGCCGAGCAAAGCCCCCAAAAAGCGCTGCCGACAGTTCCAATAATTCCTCCGTCCGTCCGCTTACACTCCGGGGCGATGGTAACCAGAAAAAGTCCCCAGGGAGTGCAGCTAGCAACACGAGGGCACCAAAACCTTTAAGCAACGCCGAGGGACGTCGCCGCCAGTGAAAGACGCCAAAGTCCGCTACCGCCGTTCTCAGCGTGGCCTCGCTTCCTCTACCACCAGGCAGCACACAGACCTCCGATGATGTTTGAACGAGCCGGGGGCGCCCGAGAACGGCAGCCCCCGCAGAGGTCTGGCTTCTTCGGATCCCCCAGACTCCGGACATCCCTAAGGAACTCTTCACGGAAAATTCGAATCGATTTTGTTGAGGTTTCCAGCGTATTCCGTCTGAATCAGAGCGGAGAAGAACGCCTAGCAGCCATCTCGGATCTCGCACATGCGCAGGGGATCCTATCTAAACGTTAAAGTCTTAAAGCTATCAAGTTTGAACATCCCTGGGGGTTTTTTCCTAAAGGGTTAGGGGTGCAAGGGTAATGTAACGTGACAGCTTTAAGACTTGCACACTTCAATTCCAGAGTTCCTGAGCCAACATGACTGGAGGAAGAATTTTGGGAGTTGAAGTCCACAAGTCTTAAAGCTGTCAAGTTTGAACACCCCTGGGGTTTTTTTCTAAAGGGTTAGGGGTGCAAGTGTGTTGTAACTTGACAGCTTTTAGACTTGTGTGCTTCAAATGCCAGAGTTTCTGAACCAACATTTTGGTTGCTAAGCAAGAGTGTTGTTAAGTGAGTTTCACCACATTTTACAAGTTGGCCATGCCCACCCAGTCACATGACTGCCAAGCCACTCCTACTCAGTCACATGGCCAGCAAGCCAGTCCCACAAAACAGGCCATACCTACAGAAGAGGTTCTAAAAAAATTGAAACCCGCCACTGCTCTTCCCCCATTCTCTCCCTCTCTCCCTCTCATTATTTTTTCTTTCTCATTTTCTCTCTCTCTGTCATTTTTGCTCTCTCCTTCATCTCTCTCTCTCCCTCCCTCCCTCTCTCTCTCTCTTTCTCTCTCTCTCTCTCCAGGGATGGGTTGCTGCCAGCGTTACTGCCAATTCATTGCAGATACGTAGTTGCTTAGTTGACCCAGGCCAACATTCCACTACCAATTCGCCCAAACCACTGCAAACCGGTAGCAACATACCTCCCTCTCTCCCCCCCCCTCCCTCTCCCCCTCCCTCTCTCCCTCCCTCCCTCCCTCCCCCCCCCTCTCTCTCTTCCTGTCTCTCTTTGTGTATGTATGGGTGTGGGTGTGTTGGTTGTCATGTCAAAGGGAAAACAATTACAATCAAGGAAAAATCTTTTCTATACTTTTTGTTTTATTTTTTCTTATAAAGATAGTTATGAATTTTAGGCAGTTAATATAAACCTAGAGAAAGTTAAAAGAACAACTGCAGTGACTGATTGAGAAGATGTACACTTATAGCAATGTATAAACCAGAATTACAGGCAATCAGAAAGAAGTTGCCTGTAATTAAATCCCAGTATTATCATTCAGGCAGGACTGAAGACAATGATTACTTTTTATTATTGCCTTGCCTATAAAGTTAATTATCAAAATATAAAATCAGTATAAATAATTAAAAGCAAATATTATTTCTAAACTATCTTGTAATTTAAATAATCATAGTTTATGTGGTACCTACATTGCTGCACTATTGTTCACAGTGACAACTTCATTTTAAAAATGCAGGTCTCTGCTTATGTTTTTCATGAGTAGAATGCTCATAATTCAAAATTTGGCAAATGAACAGTTGAAACTCTCTGTAGTAAATCAAAAATGTTTCCACTAAATTCAGTTTTATCTTCTCTAATAATATATATGTTAATTATAAGGATTTCTCCCTTTTATATTCAAAATATATTATCTCTATTGAATTTGGCAAGAACATTTGGCATATAGAAATGTCATAGTGAAATAAAATAAAATAATAAAAAATAAAAATTAAAATAAAAATAAAAAATAAAAATAATACAAAAAAAGACAAAAACGACAAGAGACAAGGCAGGAAAACAAAACAAAACACAGGTGTCTATCATGAGAAAAATTTTTTTTATTTTTTATCTGTCCTTTTTTTTTTTTTTTTCCTCTCCCACCGGTGTGGGCAGGGATTGTTCAAGATTATTACTTTCATCAATATTTCTAAATAATAATTACAGTTAAATGAAAATGGATATATAATAATGCTTTAGTTAATATGAGTTATGTTGGTTGACTGTGGAGGAGATGTACCAAAACTTATCTGTAATTGATTGATACATTTTCTACAGATGTAAAGAAAGATGTGTACCTGTTTTAAACTAAAATTAAAAAACATTTATTAAAAAAATAAAAAAAATAAAATAAAACAATGATCTAAACTCTTGTTCACTAGTACACCATACTTGTCATGGCCGCATATTTGACGTTTGTGAGGTAATATACCTTTTCTGTCTCTAGTTATTGGGTTTCATGTGATACTAGAGGAATGTTCCAGTTGATTCAAAAGCTACTGTCCTCTGTGAAGAATCTCATGGCTGGTTTCAGTGAAAGGTGGGCTAGTAATATTAACAAAGCTAACCTCATTCTGAACAGAACTTTGAAGTCATGGCTTGCTTGTAGTACTCTACAATATGTTAATTAGTAGATGTAACAGAAGTAGGTTGTAGAAATGAATGTAATGGTGAAGAGAAAGGCATCTGACAGAAAAAACATGTGTTATGTGTTATTCTGGCACATAACATTGGTATTCCTTGTTTTTCTCCCTGCTGTTTTTAAAACCAGTAAATGTTTGACTTGGACTCTTAAGTATCAACTTGTCCTAGTACCCTTATTGCTGAGAGGGTTAACCATACTCCAATAATGCATAATTTAAAAATAATGTTTGGCATGAAAGATACATGTGGGAGCAATCAGCCTTGAGGTGATATTTAGAGTGCCAAGAGTTGAGTTGAATCCTCAGTTGGCAGGGCCAGCACAGAACTCTGTTGCACCATTAACATATAGACCATATAGAAGATAGAGCAACATAAAGACATTTGGTTGTTCATGTTAAAGAATCTGAGGACAAAAATGAAGCTATGAATGAAGTCAAAAGAATATTAGCTTTGGCACTTTGTTATAGAATAGCAGAGTTGGAAGGGACCTTGGAGGTCTTCTAGTCCAACCCTCTGCCTAGACAGGAAGCCCTACACCATTTCAGACAAATGGTCATTCAACATCTTCTTAAAAACTTCCAGTGTTGGAGCATTCACAACTTCTGGAGGCAAGTTGTTCCACCGATTAATTGTTCTAATTGTCAGGAAATTTTTCCTTAGTTCTAAGTTCTTTCTTTCCTAGATTAGTTTCCACCTATTGCTTCTTGTCCTACCCTCAGGTGCTTTGGAGAATAGTTTGACTCCCTCTTCTTTGTGGCAACCCCTGAGATATTGGAATACTGCTATCATGTCTCCCCTAGTCCTTCTTTTCATTAAACTAGACATACTCAGTTCCTTCAACCGTTCTTCATATGTTTTTGTCTCCAGTCCCCTAGTCCCCTAATCGTCTTTGTTGCTCTTCTCTGCACTCTTTCTAGAGTCTCCATATCTTTTCTACATCATGGCAACCAAAACTGAATGCAGTATTCCAAGTGTGGCCTTACGAAGGCATTATAAAGTGATATTAACACTTCATGTGATCTTGATTCTATCCCTCTGTTTATGCAGCCTACGTTGGCTATTTTGGCAGCTGCTGCACATGGATCATGTTTAAATGGTTGTCCACCAGGACTCCAAGATCCCTCTCACAGTTACTACCGTTGAGCAAGGTACCACATATACTATATCTGTGCATTTTGTTTTTCTTGCCTTATGCAGAACCTTACTTTTTTCACCATTGAATTTCATTTTGTTAGACAGTACCCACTGTTCAAGTCTGTCAAGATCCTTCTGTATCTTAAGCCTATCTTCTAGAGTGTTGGCTATTCCTGCCAGCTTGGTGTCATCTGGAAATTTGATGAGTTCCTCATCTATCCCTCGTCTAAGTCATTGAGGAAAATGTTGAAGAGTACTGCCCCTAAAACAGAGCGTTGAGGTACTCCACTTCAAAACAACTCTAATAGACATTACATTTAATCAGGTGATTAAAATCCAGCAATTGCTTATGTCAGTGTTAGAAAGTCGATCACACAGTCCACCCCTAAGCTTTTCCATATATAAAAATAAATGTGCAACATTCTACATTATCTATAGAATAACTATCCCAGATGAGGCTAAAAATCCATTGAATCTGTGAAGTGCTTCAAAAGGCTACAAAGCACTTTGAAGCCACCTGCTTTAATTTACTGCATCAAAGTGTTTCCATGCTTTGATTTGTAAATCTGTTGATTTGACTGAATTTTCATCATATCGAAAGACCCTTTCCAAACTTGGTAGAGCCACAACTTCTTACTAGGAGCTTATGAGAAAACAGTGCTATTGCATTTATGTTCACCTTGTTACAAGGTGAAGGTCCTTGTAATGTATAAGTTTTTCAACAGTGGGGGAAAATGCTGGAGTAGTTAGTGCCTTGATCTGTTTCAGATCGCTATTCTAACATTCTTATTAATATATTTTTGGTATCAGTTTCCAATTTTTGAAAGTGAAAAATACTTTGTGTCTTTGAAATGAAGACTTTAGATTTATTTTAAATATCTTTTGATGGTATTGCTAATTTTACTTTACTGCTATAAGATTATGGACATTATAACTGTCTTCTAATAAATCTTCTTGACCAAGAGAGGGGAGAAACAACCAGGAATGATGTGTTGCATTGAAATATAATAAAAATGTGGGAACCCAAGAAACTAAAATTACCAGAAAGACTATCACGCAGGAAGAAAGATTATACACATTATCCCTTACTTTTAAACAAAAATCAGTAACAGTCCTAATTCTACTTATTAAAATGTATTCTCCTTTGGGCAGGGAAATTAGAAAGAAATCTCACTGAATGAAATGATTGGAAAAGATTTTTGGGGGGAAGGGTCACAATACATGTTCTTAGATGATTTATATTTTATTTATCTTCTTTCTAACTCTAAAGTCCTGGAAAAAATAACTTCTATCCATCTGAGTGCTGAGACCCAACAACTTGATCGTCAATCAATTAAAAAAGTAGGTCTGAAAAGTCAAGACAATTTGCTGAAAAGTAAATTGTGATTATTAAGAAAATTTTACCATGAAAAATTGCAGATGATGAATTTGTTTTTTGTTGTATTTAGTATCCCTTTCCTTATCAAAATTCCACAACTAGAATTAAGGGTGATTCAATCCATTCTTTCTTTTTATCTCCTTATTCAAGACTGCAATGACTCTCTACCAACTTGTAGCACAGATTAATAATTGGGTGGTAGATATGCCATATATGAGAATTGAATAAAGCCACAATTAACTTATGGTTACATACTTCCCATTTACAAACATCCTTTACAACTGATTATTTTTCCAAATTTTTATTAGTTTAGATAATGTGTATGTGTGGGAAGAATTCATAGATTAACATCTCATTCATACTGCTCAATTCCAGAAATAGATAGAGATTCCAATTTTTATATAGTAATTTGGTTAAGCCAAACAACAAATGATTGATTTCTGGGGACTCTAAGCTCCTGCTTCAAGCCAAGCGGTGATAGGTTTGCCTACAAAAATCTTTCCAGATCCAAAGAAATGGATATTTAGGACAAATAGGCACTTTTATTAGATACCAACTAAGACTTATAGTATTCAGCTATGTTTATAGAAACATAAAGCCCCAAATATTTAATACAATCAGTAGAAATCATAAAACTAAACTCTTTACATACTTAGATTGAATATCTACCTGATATAAAAATAGACCAATGTCATGTTGATCTTCCTTATTACACAATCAATATAATTATGCATATATAAAAGAGAAACCTGATTATTATTTGCTTCTGAATCTAACAAGGGGATGCCCATTGCCATTTACTTGATACTGTTGTTTTAAAGAACTTAACATCTTTTCACTTGAGTCTATTTAATGACAATTTCATCTTTTCAATATAAAAATCACCCAACTGTAATATAGCTAAAATAATTGCAATATAAGCTTGCTCCATTGTACTTTTACATAAACAAAAATTCTTTAACTAAAATTTCCAAACGTTCATATAAAATAGTATGTTTTTATTTTTCCTTGAGCTGTAGGCAGTAACATAACGTCTAATGTATGCCTGATAAGTGTCCCATATAGTTTGTAAAGTGAAAGACTTTTGTTTAACTTCACAAATTGTAAATTTAATTAAATAACACAACTAAAAAATTGTTTAATTGAGGAGTTAATACAATTGGAGCATAACTGGGTATGACAACAGAATGAGTAGAAGAATCTAAAGCCTATTTCATTTGAGAAGGAAATATAAATAAATAATATAATGTGAATATCTTTTTACTAGCATAAGAAATATATGTATACTTCCTATCAGAAGGATGAAGCATCAATCAAATTAAACATTTGTGAATAAGCAAGCAACATTTTCCAATTCTGATTATAAATGTATTTTACAGGGAAGAATATTCTTATTGAAAATAAAATGCATCACTTTATTCATATTGACTCCTATGTCTAAATGATAAAATTGGATACTTTGAAGTCTTGCGAGGCATCTATAAAATAAATTAGGATAATTTTTATGGGCCCATATAAATTGACAAAAATCAAATGAATACCAAATATCCTTAGATTAATAATAATGAAATGTCCACAGAAATCAATGTATTCTTGTGTTACTATCTTAATAACATCTTAACTCAGATCACAACTCCAACAGGCTTCATGCTATTGCCACAGATATACCTGGCCAAACAATTTCTGGCAATTTTGTGGCGGTGGGGGGAAGTGATATGTAATGTAGATTTTGTGGAAATCTCACATTTTACATCAGTTTTAACCCAGTCAAAATCTTTTACTCTTGAGAGTATCTGTTAATGTCAATATATAAAGAATTTAAAATTTAAATAAATGTGCAAATGAAGCAAAGATAATGAACCAGTTTCTGAGGGAATAAATGGTACCATTATAAATATAAATGTACAGGTCTACTATATATGTCGAAATCAATAATAAATAGGTAATCAAATCAGTGACTAAAAAAAGATAAATCTAAAATTAATAGTATAAAAATAGCATAACATAAACAAAATTGGGGGGAAAAGATATATCAGTCATCAGCCTAGGTTAATGGGACCCAGCAGTTAGTGTTTTAACCTTCTCCTATGCTTGTTGAAATTTTTGGAGTTGTTCTTGCATTGTTATCTTAATTTGTTTCTATTAATGTCATGTGGCAATCGAAGATGGTAGCATTCCTGTCCAACATTCAATGTCTTTATGAATATTAGCCCTCTCTTAAAATCATTTGCCATGGTTGATCTCCATAAGATTGATTGCATATTGATTGCAAATTTTCCATCATCTGGAAAATAAGTTTTCCTTAAAAAGAACCCCAGCCCTGATTTGAATTATATCAGTAAAAGCAGGAAGCTTTCCAATGTATCACTAATCTCAACTGTAGAAATAGTTTTATCTTGAGGTTTTACTGTCAAGACTAATTTTCTAACGATGTGGGAACAGGAAACATCTTACTCAACTGGAGAAGCACTTCTTCTCTAAGGAATTTGTTTATTTGTGTCAGAAGCCTCACAATTAAAATAAGGCATACTTTATTCTCTAAGGAATGAAAGTACACTTTATAAGTTTAAAACAAAAGTAAAAAGTGATTCATCAAAACACCAATGCAATTGAAGTAGTTGAGGAAGAAAAAAGAATGAAGAAAAAGAAGCAAACAGGCAGCTACAGTACGTAAGCCTCCGTGCCACTGGAAGACTAATAAAAATAAATTAAGTATATAGTATATTATAATAAAAAGTATACCCTACTTCTCCACCACCAATCTTAACCCATGTAAAGAGTTTACAGATTTGAATTTTTCTAAAGGCATTACATTTTTTTAATTGTTTTTTTAAATGTTGTAAAACGTGTTTTCTAAGATTGCAATAGTACCCTATATAATACATTAAAGTCAGACAGTGAAAACAGAATGTATTGAATTACTACTGTAGAGAAGTTATAGTTTATTTAATCTTGAAGAGGAATATTTGGAATTCATGAAGAAAATAATTCAACAATATATTTACATCCCTGAACTTATTGAAGTTTTCAGCACTAAACCTTGACCTAGAAATATGCTTCAGACTAGACCTGTAATTCTAATTTGTTATTGCTTACAGTTCAGGGTTAAGGAAGACATTGTGGAATTATTGTGGCTTTTAGTAATTCTGGGACATTTATATTTAATGAATTCAACATGGTGATTAGGATACGGGTGGGCAGAAGGCAGGTCAAGATCTACTGAGAGTTCTCTTTATGATTAGCAGCTGGATGAAGATATTTTTTAAATTCCCAATTGTTTAAAATTACAAGAGCAAACAGATTGTTTCCTGTTACTCAATTATATTACAAACAAAAAGAAGGCCTGAAACTGTATAGGGGAGAATAGACCAGCAATCCAAAGCCTTTTTTTCTGCAAAAATTATGAACTCATTGCATTAATTGTAAATGTGTATTTCAAAAAATAAAATCTGTACTTAGAATCTCAGGATTCTAGCAAAACAAAGTAAGCCATATAAGCCTAAATTCTGGTTGTCACTGGTTTAGATGCCTTGATCTTCTGGCATAATTAAATTTTTCTGTATAACAGAGAGATGGTGCTTAGATTTGCATAAATCCTTATGGGGGGGCAGTAAGATGGTATTAGAGAAAACAGGCATCTCGCACTTTGCTGTCAGGAGTACATTGGTTATTAGTACAAGGGCTGAAGTCTCTTCATATATTGATGCAAACATTTCTAGTGAATCTAAAGTTAAAGAAAACAGAAGTAATCACAGTATGCTATTAAATATACATATATTAATGGGTAAAAAACCCTTCAAAGCAAAATAGAGCTGCTTGTATAATAGAGCTGTAAAACAGCAACTTTGTGTGGGGACTTAGTTGGCAGAATTTTTCATTAACCAGAACAATACTTGGTTGCATATGTAATATTTTAAGAAGATATAGGATGAACCTAGAATAATATAAGATTATAAAACCTAGAAAGTCCATCCTATTGTATTCTTATTTTTAATTTTTATATGTCCCCTATTTCGTATGTAAGCCGCCCAGAGTCCCTAGGGAGTGGGCGGCATACAAATGCTAATAAACCTTATTAAGAGGTATTGAAGAGGTATTGATCTCCTTTTTCTTTCTTCTCTCTCTCTGGCCTGACAGGAAGATTTTCATAGCAGGGGGACCTTGATATTTTCTTCAGATGTTTATTCCTTCCCTCCATTGGGCATCCCAGCCTCCCTATACATCTTTCCAGGCCAACTGTCACTTTCATGCTGTCCTTCCTTGAGGTCTCTGTGTTGTCTCAGAAGCCATTCCCTGTAACATCAGGCAAAAATTTCTAGAGAGAGGTGCTGCTTGGCGCAGGAAGCCTCTAGGTATCAACTACATGGTCTGGCCATTGCTGCTGGAAGATCTACCTGGATGGGTTAAGGTGAATTATGAGGCTGTTACTGGCAGGCCTCTCATCTTTCTGTAGCACTTGTTATGGCCTATATAATCAACCTTCAAAATATGAGAAGACGAACAATGTTCCCAATTCACTTTCAGCAAGGCCACAAAGTCAGGTAAATATTTTAGCATTATTTTAACATCTCAGTTTTATACAGTACCTACTGATAAATATAATACCATAAACCAATGCTCTGTGGGTTCCTCAGTCAGTTTTTAAGAATGATCCTGAGACCAGACTGTTTGGGAATTGCTGCTGTTAACTGTGTGTGTGGACAACACTGTCAGTGTCTCAAAATACACAGTAGCTGCATATACCACAATGAAATTGGTATAGAACAGGGGTCTCTAAACTTGCCAACTTCAAAATTTGTGAACTTCAACTCCCAGAATTCCCCAGCATGGCTGGCTGAAGAATTCTGGGAGTTGAAAACCATAAGTCTTCAAATAGCCAAGTTTGGAGTCCCTTAGTATAGATGATAAAAAAATTCTACAAGAACTCAGCATGTAGTCACATGAAGAATGAAACTGATTCAGGGGGTGGTTTCATTAAACCATGTCAACCATCTGAACTAGGTATTAAATCTCTTGTTACTTCTCAAAGCATTTCATACTGTGATAAAAGTAAGAATGCATCTATTTAGAATAATTATATTGGGATATTCTATAGAATTTACTTGTGAGAATAATCAAGAAATGCCCAGTCAGATGTGCTTATATAGGACAAATTCAAGACCAGACTTTGAAAGAATCTAATTCAATGTCTGCTAAGTTTAATTCCTTTTTATTGTTCCTTGTCAGCACTCCTCAGTGGCTGTATAGAATCACACTTCATTGCCCTGTTTTGCTTCTTGCCTTTCTTGAGGAGAAATATACAGCACAACTTGGATGCTTAATTAGATCATATGAAATCTTTGTACCATGGATTTGCAAACAAGTCAAAAACAATTTATAAACATGCAAGATACCATGGATTGGGTTAGTGCAAATTAATTCATAAATAACAATACTTTTAAAATTTGTGGCAATTAGTACAGAATGATGCCTTTGTTGACTCCCCAAACACAATTTTATGGCCTTCTTGAGCATTATAAATTTCAGCAGAGCTTCTTGACATATCTCATCCACTACCAAGCAAATCCCAGGTTCATTTGTCTCTTGACTATGCAAGAGGAAAAAGATTACACAAATAGGCTTCTTACAATCATTGCAAACAGCTTGCCTCAGGCAAAAGGTTTAAATCAAGTGTGTCTCTAGGTATACTTGCAAGAAACATTTAGCCCTGCTGTGGTTTGGCATAGAGCAGATGTGAGCTGGGGAGGATGCTGAAGTACAGGCCCGAGCCTGAAGTAGACTGCTAGATAGTGAACAGGGCAAGAGGCTGTGAAGGATCCTCTACAGTAACCTTACAATGAAGTAGAATTAACTCATATCGTGTTGGGAACCTCCAACCTAGCAGGGAAGAGGGTTCAAGCTAGAGTTCAATTAGTCTGCAGTCACTGTGCAATTGCAAAAGGGCTGGATGCCCCACCGCCCCCTAGGTTTCTTTAGTCCCCATCTATTTGTTCCCAAGGGAAGACTGTCAGTCTTGGGAAATTCTATTTCATATACAGCACATAATAAAATAGTTAGTTTGAATTTGCACACGTGGGTCTGGTTGTTTACACCTGAGATTAATCTGTCGTTTCTTGACTCCTGGGGAAAGAAAAAAGAAAACATGATTATTACAAACCCTCAAGCAGAAGCAGTCATGACATCAAAATGGAATACAACTGTATTGAGGAACCTGGAAGTGATGGTGCTTCAATTATTTCAGCAAATTTAGAACATGCCACCACCAGCAACTCCAGCTTCTAGCTTCCACCGGAATCTACTATCAAATGTATCCTCTATAACCAAGTTCTACAACAATATTTGTTCTGACCTACTTAACAGAGATGTTCAACTGATGGGATTAAACCAGACATCAGTGAGATTCATAGACAAATCAATAGTCAAATCAAATCTAATGGATGATCTATTAAAAGATTGAACTTAAAAATAGAACTGAAATCACAAGTTCTCACACTAGGTTCTGGTTTTTCCTGCCCTGTATAATGTATGTCTGATCCAGATGGAGCCACTATTTTTTCTTTTCTTTTGTTTTGAGAAAAAAAAGTAGCCAAGAAGGGAGTTACTCAGGTGTACCAAGATGACTAGAGTTTTAGAAGAGAAGAAAACAACTGCAAAAAACCTGTGTTCCTAACTTATAGTTAATCAAATTATTACTTGCACAACAGGAAATGTTTTTTGCCTTCTATATGCCTAAACATAACATGACTATTTCTCAATGATTCTTTTGTAGTATTGGAGGTGGCTTGTCTAAAGATTAGCCAACCCAACTTGTTTGACTTTGCATTCACAGAAACAAGCTGATGTGTTTTGTTTCACCCTTCATTATGTGTCATCCTGGCAGAGGTTACTAGGAACTCTATTTCAGCTATATGTGAAAATCCCAAGGCTTCCTGTCAAGCAGTTACCTGGTAGTCTTAAGCACAATAAAAGAATAATAGGTTTAAAATTAGTGATCTGCTCACACTTTACAGTGTCATCTGTATCCTACCAATATTGCCCAATAAACAACAGAAGAAGGTAACAGCACTATGAGAATGGATCTCCTTCTAGCACTTTTTATTCCCACATTGCCAGAAACATATCTGGCTTTATATAATTATTCCCAGGAAAGCAGGCAAGTGTTTGCTGACTTTAATCCTTTCTAGGAGAAGTTGCTTTTTCAGGCTGAGGATTGCTGAGGATTCCGTTATGTGGAAAGGCCCAGATATTCTCTTCAGAGAAAAAAAATGTTAGGGTTGAAATTTTCAGTATACAGTATACAGTCAATTTTACCACTTCTTTTTACTATGGACTGGATCATTTTGAAAAGTGCCTGCCAATATTTGGAGTTTATCTGAAACTAACTCAAAGAAAAACCTTAGGAAAAATTATATATAGTCACATCCTATTCTGGAATTATTACTAGCAATCTTTCAAAGTCCCAACTGTATGCCCATTTTGGAAACTGAGGCTAGACTTTAAAATATAAGAGGTGGGACTTTCAAAATTTTAACCTATTGATTCTCCTTGGAATCATCCAATAGGTTTTAGGCTTCAGTGGTGTTACTTTTCTGCTGGGATACTATTTATATTAGGTTTAGAGAGTGCTGAAGCTATTATTAAACAAATAATATAACTGAATAATGATAAATGAAATTTATATTTAATCATATATAATTGAAATTTTCAGAAGTGATAATAAGAATCATTACAAAGTTAAATAGAACAAAGGAAAAGGAAAGGGAAAACTAATAGCAAAAGCTAAAAGTGAAATAAAAGACAAAACGTAGAAGAAAGTAGAAAAGAGATAAATAAAGATATGAATGTGGCTTCTGATCTTCAAAGCAAATACAAGAACAAATATATTTTAAACTTTTCTAAAATTGCATGATAATACTCTTATTTCTGTAATATATCCTCTCTAATTGTCAAACCACAAATCAAATTCCTTATTTTTAATCTGTATGCAAAAAGTCCATAAGAGCTTCCAGCCACCAATAACTGTAGAAATTGCCTTTCACTATTCAAAGTAATCAGTTTGACCATCTCAGCAAGTTCTCTTAATTTCAACAGCCTTTTCTCCATGGGGAGTAATGTCACATCTTTCAATCTTTATGCATATAGTAATCTCGCTACAGTAATCCTATATAGAAATAATCTTCCATGAATTTTTTCTAAGTATTTATCTAGAATCATAGAATATAACATTATGACTTCAAGTGACTATCAACCTTTAAAATCCTCTGTTTAAATTTATGCATTGGAATTTATATTTTACCATTTTTATATATGCACCAAGCATGATTAAATATTTGTTCATGTTGTTCACAATTCAATATATACTGTATTTGAAATGCCTTTATACATTCTGTAAAATTTATCTGGCATCATGTACCAAAGATACATCAAAGATACATATAATAATTATCTTTAAGATTGTAATGAATATTTCAACCTGTCAGCTTCTGCTTTGCTGTTGCTTCAGCTGCCATGAAACGGGGAGGGAGGGCATGGTAGTTGGGTGGGGTTACTCGATGTGCTGGAGGAATGTTCTGGAGTTCTCTGGATGGTCAGACTACACATGCGTGGGTGTTTCCCGCCTGGACTAACGGCACCGACATTCCATCTTCGTGATGCCTTTTGAAGTTATCTCACACCTGACACTTGAAGGACTTATGATTGGACTAGGCCTATGATGCCAGGGGGTGTGGAATGGGCTATTCTATATATCAACTGCTTTCGCGCCTAATTAATCAGACTTTGCTATGCAACCGCTCTTTAACCATTTTTAATTAGTAAAAGTACATTTGATTTTCCATGTATGGAGTCTCATGGTTTTTCTTTCCTAATTATTAAATGGAGAGGTGCTGACAAGTAGCGAAGTCTCAAAATCACCTTTCCAGGAGATCACCATCTACCGTGGAGGGTGCAAATGTCTTCGCCAGCCAGCGAAGGAAAGGAGGGAGAACTCCCCGCCGAACTCTTGCTTCATGAAGATTTGTCTCAGCTGCAGATATCAAGCCCGGCTGACCCACCTCCCCCCCGGTGGTCCACCTCGATAGGACAAAGAGAGGAGGAACCAGGATGGGATGCGGGGGTTACCCGAAGGAAACACCAGGAAAGACCGCTGGAGGCGGGAGCCGAAAGAAGACCCCAGGGGGGAGATCAACCTGATTACTTGGAACAAAGGTACTTTGGGCAAATATGTGGGGAAGATGAAGAGGTCAGGAGGGGTTGGGAGCGAGAAAACCCACGCGCTGATTCACCCCCCCCTTGAGCTGATTCACCCCCTCCTGCTGGGCCATTTGCCAGACTAGGGGGGCCACCTCCCAGAAGACGCAGAATGGCTAAAATTCCCCCCCTGCCTGTGAGATATGGTGGAAGCCCTGCGAAACTGGGGTCTTTTATCATGCAAGTTTATAATTACATGGAAAACTACGGCCCAGATTTTGAATCAGATACCATGAAGATAAGGATGATTTTACTTTCTTTAGACGGTGAAGCGTCTGACTGGAGTACTGGTTTACATCAATCGAGTTCCCCCCTCCTGAGGAATTTCAATAGGTTTATGGAGGCTTTCAAAAGACGCTTTGATGACCCCCTTACTGAGAAATGAAGCAAGTTAAAATTTATAACCCTTGAGCAAGACGACAGACCGGTGTCCCAGTATATTCAAGAGTTTCAACGCCTTTCCCAGTACATGAGGGGGTGGAGTGAAGATGCCCTTTTGGACAAATTTGCTTTGGGCTTGGATGAAGATATCTATCAGCAATGTGTCAATCGAAATCTCCCCAAGCGCTTAACCGTTTGGTTTGAACACGCTGCTGACATCGAGCTGGATTTAACGAGGCTCCGTTATGCAAGAGAGGAGAGACAGAAAAAGAAGGAGAAAGCTGCAAAATCCACACACCCCCCCTAGCCGGAAAGCCCCGTTCGGAGGAAAGGGCGAGGGGAGGGGTGGCTCCTCGGGGAAATCAAGGCCAGTAACGTGTTTTCGTTGCAGAAAATTAGGCCATCGCGCACCCGACTGCCGTGCTAAATTGCCCTCAACCTCCCAACCCCCATCCAAGCGGGAGGAGAGATCTGGCAAGTCCTCAGACAAGAGAAAGAAGGAAGCTGCCTTCGCTGTGGATTCCAGGCCCCCTCGCTTCAGCCAGGCCTTGGAGGGAGAAGCGGACGCCCCCCCCCCCAGCTCTTCTGATGACTCAGATGATGACACATCGCCTCGCTGGGTGAGTTCAAACAAAGGCCCCATGCTAATCCCCATAGAATTAAAAGTTCCGCCCGATGGGGAGCCGGAGTCCCTTCACGCCTTACTTGACTCAGGGTGCTCCCGGTCAATGATCAATCCTGCTATGGTGGAAAAGTTGGGCCTCAAATTACGTACTTTAAAAACCCCCATTGTCTTTTGCCAAATAGATGGGTCCATCGCGGGGGGGGGGCGCTCATTTCTTTACTGAGCCCTTGGAGATGATAATGGGTTCCCACACAGAGCTAATCTCGTTCATTGTGGCTCCGGGGATGGACAGACCACTCATTTTGGGCCTACCTTGGCTTCGGAAATGGAACCCTCGCATAAATTGGAGGGAAGGCTGGTTACGCATTCGCACGAAAGAGCCTCCGGAAGGGGACGGCGTTCCTGAGAAACCTGTTAATTGCAATCCTGAGGTGGCCGCCAGAGGGCAGGAGAGGATTGAAGGAGAGGAAAAGATTCCTAAAGTGTATTGGGACCTAAGGGGAGTTTTCAGTGAGAAGTCTTCCGACAAACTTCCACCCCACAGACCTACTGATTGCTCTATTGATATTCTACCCGGGGTTAAACTACCAAAACTCCAAATATACTCCATGTCACCCAGGGAGATGGAAGAAATGCGGAATTTCATAGATAAAAATTTGAAACGGGGATTCATTGAACCTGCTCGTCCCAAGGTTGCTGCCCCTGTACTTTTCCATGAAAAGAAAGATGGCTCTCTCTGATTATGTGTTAATTTTAAAAATTTGAACGGGGTATCGGCCCAAAATGTATACCCACTTCCATTAATGAAGGACATGTTGGCCCAGTTGGGGAAGGGCCGCATTTTCACTAAATTGGACCTCAGGGAAGCTTATTATAGGGTCCGCATAAAGGAGGGAGATGAATGGAAGACGGCTTTCAATTGCCCTCTTGGTTGCTTCCAGTTCCGGGTCATGCCTTTTGGCCTGCAGGGGGCCCCTGCAGTTTTCATGCAATTAATCAATGAGATCTTGCATGACCACCTCTACAAAGGAGTTATCGTATATTTGGACGATATCCTTATCTATACTCGCTCCTATGACGAACATGTCGCACTTGTGCGCACGGTTTTGAAAAAACTCAGAGCTGCTGATCTTTATGCCAAATTATCCAAGTGTGAGTTTCACCAAACTAAGATTGACTACCTTGGATATCGCATCTCTCCAGCCGGCATTGAAATGGACCCTGAAAAGGTGAGGGCGGTCACTGAGTGGGACACGCCTAGAACTCGTAGACAATTGCAAAATTTTTTGGGTTTTGCTAATTTCTACCGTCAATTCATTCCTTCTTTTGCCAAAATTGCGCTTCCTATAACTAATTTGCTGAAATCCAGGGGTGGTCCTAAACCTAAACCTAGCAAGCCTCTTGACTGGACCATGGACTGCCAAGCGGCTTTCGAGAAACTGAAATGCCTTTTTGCTGCGGAGCCGGTGCTGAAGCATCCCGACATGGACAAGCCTTTCGTCGTCCAAGCTGATGCCAGCGACGTCGCTGTTGGGGCCGTCTTGTTGCAATCCAACGACCAAGGTAACCTGCAACCTTGCGCGTACACCTCCCGCAAACTCACAGACACTGAGAGACGTTGGGCAGTTTGGGAGAAAGAAGCATTTGTGGTACGGTGGGCCCTGACCACGTG
The DNA here is from genome assembly GCF_009769535.1 of Thamnophis elegans. Classification (NCBI taxonomy): domain Eukaryota; kingdom Metazoa; phylum Chordata; class Lepidosauria; order Squamata; family Natricidae; genus Thamnophis; species Thamnophis elegans. The sequence goes on from NC_045550.1 coordinate 18,546,384, forward strand.
GCGCCATTTTCTGAAAGGCGCTAAGCACCCTTTCGAGGTGTGGACTGACCACAAGAATCTGGAGGCTTTGAGAATGCCGCGCTGTCTCTCCCCCAAACAAATGCGGTGGGCCCAACATTTCAACCGGTTCAATTTCACACTCAAGTACATCCCTGGGGGGAAGAATTTCATGGCAGACGCCTTGTCCAGATTCCCTCAATACAACTGCTCTAAGCTGAGCATCGTGCAACCGGTGGTTCCCACTTCCAGCCTGGCGGCTCCGGTGGTTACTCGCCAGCAGGCACGAGCAAAAGTGGACGTGCCTCAAGATTTTCTTTCTGACCTCAAACTCGCCCTTCCCCAGGATGACTGGTTCCAGAAGCATCAGGATGAGTGCACAATGAGGGACGAATTGCCATGGATCGGCGCCAAATTGTATGTCCCCACCTCCCTTCGTCCCGTTGTCCTCCAACGTGCTCACGACTCCAAATTGGCAGGTCATTTTGGTTTTGTAAAAACTTTGCATTTAGTAAAGAGACAATTTTGGTGGCCATCTTTGAAGAAGGACATTGAACTTTATGTTGCCAGTTGCCCCATTTGTGCGGCCGCGAAACGGCCTCCTGGGAAACCGCAGGGATTGCTCCAGTCTGTCGCCCGACCTGTTGCCCCTTGGAAGGAGATCTCTATGGACTTTATTGTTGAGCTCCCCGAGAGCCAGGGGCACACCGTCATTCGGGTCGTTACGGATTTGTTTTCAAAACAAGTTCATTTCGTCCCCTGCCACAAATTTCTTCCGCTAAGGCGCTGGCTAAACTCTTCATTTCCCACATTTACCGTTTGCATGGGGTGCCTGATCGCATCATCTCCGATAGGGGTGTCCAGTTCACCTCAGTGTTCTGGAAGGAATTTCTCAAACGTATTGGCTCCGCCCAGGGCCTTAGCTCCGCTTACCATCCTCAGACTAATGGCGCTTGTGAGAGGACTAATTCTGTTCTTGAACAATATTTACGTTGTTTCATCAATTATCAACAAGATGATTGGGTGGACTTATTGCCACATGCTGAGGTGGCCTACAACAATTCTGTCCATTCCAGCACTGGTTTCACGCCTTTCCGGGTGGTATATGGTCAAGATTTTGTTCCTATTCCTGAATTGCCTCATGACCAGCCACAAGTTCCGTCCGTCGCTGACTGGAGCGAACGTCTCAGCCGTATTTGGCCTTTGACCCTGGCAACTCTGGATGCTGCACATCGTGCCCATAAAAAACAGGCGGATAAAAGGCGTACGCAGCCATATGAATACCGGGAGGGTGACTTGGTTTATTTGTCCACGAAGTTCCTTCACACCACGCAGAAGTCCAAAAAGTTGGGGCCAAAATATGTGGGTCCGTTCCCCATCGTGAAGGTCATCAATCCTGTCTCTGTTCGCCTGCAGTTGCCCAAGCACCTTCACCGGGTTCACCCGGTATTCCACATTAACCTCATTACACCTGTTTGTGTTTCACATTTACGTCCACCTGATGACCCTCCGCCTGCTCCTTTGCTGATCGGCATTTTGAAGTTCGTCAAATACTTGATTCCCGAAAGCGGCGTAATCGCATCCAATACTTGGTGGCTTGGAAGCATTTTCCTCCCTCTCATGTGGAATGGGTTGACAAGTCCCATGTTCGTGCCCCCCGGCTGCTTCGGAAGTTTTATGATGTTTATCCTGACAAGCCTTAATTTTTCTCTTTTCCCCTCCCTGTTTCTTTTTGCGTTTTGTTGTTCGTCTGTTTGTTTGTGGTTTTTTTTAGGCCTGAATGCCTTTTTCCGGGGGACGGCCGGATGTCAGCTTCTGCTTTGCTGTTGCTTCAGCTGCCATGAAACGGGGAGGGAGGGCATGGTAGTTGGGTGGGGTTACTCGATGTGCTGGAGGAATGTTCTGGAGTTCTCTGGATGGTCAGACTACGCATGCGTGGGTGTTTCCCGCCTGGACTAACGGCACCGACATTCCATCTTCGTGATGCCTTTTGAAGTTATCTCACACCTGACACTTGAAGGACTTATGATTGGACTAGGCCTATGATGCCAGGGGGTGTGGAATGGGCTATTCTATATATCAACTGCTTTCACGCCTAATTAATCAGACTTCGCTATGCAACTGCTCTTTAACCATTTTTAATTAGTAAAAGTACATTTGATTTTCCATGTATGGAGTCTCATGGTTTTTCTTTCCTAATTATTAAATGGAGAGGTGCTGACACAACCCTTTTAATGAAACGTTTTCCAATTGATCTGTGTGCTATAACCAAAAATCTTAGCCCATCTTATCATACATTATTTAACCTATTCTTCCTGTAGTTGAAATTATCTCAAAAAATATGCATTTTATCAAGTACAATATCATCATCATCACCACCTAATTGTTCTTCAAATTCATTTTTACTTTGCTCCATTCCATAATTCTTTTTATCTATTTTAAATCTTTCTGATAACTGCCATTGATAGGACTCTTGATTTAATTTTATATTCCCCTTGATAATTTGCCAATAATTCCTGGTACATTAACCATTTCTCTTGGCCTGCTGTTTCTCTTCTGTAAAATGGTTCTGCGATTGATATTCACATAGGTTTTTGTGGCTTTATATCAGGGGTGGACTTCAACTTGTGGATTTCAACTCCCAGAATTGGCTGGAGAATTCTGGAAGATGAAGTCCACAAGTCTTAAAGTTGCCAAGTTTGAAAACCTCTGTTTTATGTCTATTCCATATTCCCAACATGACACATCTAATAAAATTAATAGTAACTGAAGTTAAACTAAAACCAACAAGCATTGTATTTTGGATTTTGGATTTTGAATATTGTCTTGAATTAGCAATTTAGTAGCAATTTAATAAATTTGTATGCCGCCCAATCCCGTAGGACTCTGAATGATTTGCCATACTGTAATGATGTAGATTTTTGAAGTGATTAGATTGTGGACACAGCTGAATTGTAAAAATCAATAATTTTTCAACGTATATAAACTATGTCAGATTTATTATACATTCTATGCTGCCTTTTTATTTGTGTAGACAAAATCTTTTTAATTTTGTCCAACTCTGTTGATATACCTTATCTCGTATATTATAAACAGTATATTATTGTAAGCAGTATCTTCCATTTATATTAGAATTCTGGGTTTAAATTCTGGTTTATCTGAAAAGTCAAGATTGATTTTTTTCTAACAAATTGAGTAATGTCAAGAAAGATGTCAAGTGGAGGTAATCGGCAGCAGGCGGTCTCTCAAGTACCCAGGTCCAATACCATGAAGGGCTTTATAAGTGACGACTAGCGCTTCAAGGCGCTAGTCGTCACTTATAAAGCCCTTCATGGTATTGGACCTGGGTACTTGAGAGACTGCCTGCTGCCGATTACCTCCACTAGACCGATTAGATCCCACAGATTAGGCCTCCTCCGAATTCCATCCGCCGGCCAGTGTCGACTGCCGACTACCCGGAGGAGAGCCTTCTCTGTGGCTGCTCCAACCCTTCGGAACGAACTCCCCGTGGAGATTCGAACCCTCACCACCCTCCAGGCCTTCCACAAAGCCGTTAAAACCTGGCTGTTCCGACAGGCCTGGGGCTAAAGAGTTGTTGCCCCCGTCTCGAATGGTATGACTGTTGTGTGTTTTTAAATTATGTATTGTTATGTTTCGTTTTTTATTTTTTGTCTGTACCCCGCCTTCCCTGATTTGATTTGTTAGCTGCCCTGAGTCCCCTTCGTGGGAAAAGGGCGGCATATAAATATAATAAAATGAAATGAAATGAAATGAAATGAAATGAAGATTCAGAAGAATTAGTAGACGTAGACCTAGTAGTTTTGTGGAAATAAGTTTGTAATGACAGACACAAAAGACTGTGCAGATCATGCATCATGAAAAAAATAGTAAACATTTTATAGTACCAATTATGGAAACATAATTGTACAATTTAAATACAAGATGTGGAATGTAATACCCATGGCCATGTGTACTCAAAGACCATTCAATGATGAATATTCATGGAATACAAATTTCTCCATATCTTCTTACTGCAAAGCAAATCTTTGAGAATCAGCTCTCATTTGAGGAGGAAATGTTTGGTGACTTCTTGTTAATGACACTTCTTTTTCCTTTCCAGTTTAGTTAATAATTTTGTTGACTGCATTATTATTTGTTTACTAATTAAATAATAAATCTCAAATCCAGTCTTCCTACAATTTTCTTTTAATTTTTCTTCCAGGTGCAACCACACATATTCTTCCCTCCCCCCTCCATTTTTTCTTAACTTGTTTTGCTACTTAGGTCTTGGAAATGGAAGCATTTTTGTGCGTTTCATGTATGGAGTGATTTGTGGGGGAAAGAGAGAATTATGGACAACTTCAGGGGGCAGAGGAGACAAAAAAAAATCATTCATATCATAATGTCACTCCACAAATGAGATAAATTGTATGTCATGTCATTTACACAGTGACATAATGACATACATTGTATTATCATGGTTTTACCAGACGCCTACATAGAAAATGGTTGGTATATTCAGGCAGGGAACAAATTAATTTTGTAATTGGTCTAGCTTTTATAGGCAGTTAAATTTAATTAGCAGTTATTAATCCAACTGGTACAGGTTAAGATATTATATATATATATTATCCTGGCCTTGCCCATTTTTCTGAAATGAAATTCCAGAAAGATATATGTATATGCTGTGTAGGGCAAATCTTCAGGATTCATTTCAGTAGACAAAGCAGTTCTATGTTAACAAAATTTATTCTCCATAGCACCTGAGGATAGGACAAGAAGTAATGGGTAGAAGCTTGTCAAAATGAAATCCAACCTGGAAATAAGGAGGAATTTCCTGACAGAAATATTAAGTAGTGCAACAGCTTTCTTCCTGGAGTTGTGAATGTTACATCACTGTAGGTTTTCAAGAAAAGATTGGACAACCATTTGTCCAGAAATATATAAGGAATTCAGGCGTGGGCAGGGGGTTGAACTAAAAGAGATCCAAAATTCCTCCCGATCCTATAATACTATGGTTCTAATTCTATGATTCTGTGAAGATGAAGAAACTAGACACTATATAATCTTAAAGGTGGGGTTTTTAAAAAAATAAAATGATGTACCATTGGTATATGGCACCAGAAAATTATGAAGAATATAAAAATATTTCAAATCTATGTTGAAAATTCAGAAAAAAAATAAACCTATGACATAGTTTTGATGATTACATTAGATACATTATAGAAAGAATAAAATCAAGTTGTAACTTTAGAGAAAGAGGTAAATCTACAAATGTACATATCAGCCTGTAAACAAGATCAGAAACCACTTCTTTAACTTTTTTCCCTTTTCTTTCTAGTTCTTTTCTTTTTTTCTTTTTGCTCATTGGATTTAACTTTTTTATTTCTTTATTTGTATCCCTTTTTATTTTTTTTACAAATACGTATCTTTTTTTTTTAATAAAAAAAATTTTTCAAATCAAAGATTCTTTTATTACATTTTCCTTTTCCTTTATACAATCACTTAAATACTGTGCAGTTAAAAAAAAAGAAGCAATAAACAACTCATAACACTTCCTGGGAGGAGCCTGCTGGTGGTGGCAGCAAAAAAATCAGCTGCCTCCGAATTCCTGGCTATGTACCTGTTTAGAGGATCTTCCATCTGACATCTTATCAGGTTTTCTTATCCTTCAGGCAAGAAGGAAAGAAGAAATTGTTTTGCTGGCAAATGCTCTTCGATTTTTGCAGCTTTTGTGCTTGCAGGGAAAGGGGGGCTAGCCCAAGGCAGAACGGCTGTCCGTGCTGGGAATTTCAAACTGCCTTGTGCAGGACAAAGTAGGTCTCCCCCACTCAGTTCAAAGTTTTGTTTGATTTAATCTTATCACGAGCTGAATCCATTTCCGTGCACAATAATTGTTTATCAACATTTTAGCTTCTTTTCTTTTTCTCCTCCGAAAAATTATTTACTTAGAGGCTTTTAAAATGGCGCTGAGCAGGCTGGTTTCTCCGGTAATAATGAACACTTTTTGTTAATTCTCACAAGAATTCACAAGAATTCAAAACAAAAGAGATTGCTTATCATATGTTTTGGTTTCACAATAGGCCAGCAGAAGCTTTTTAATTAGTTTTATTTCTACAAGAATTTTACTCCTTCATTAACTTTGCTTATCTGGAAGTTAAATGGTGATGAATCTGCTGAACGGTCTTGTTACAATGTTTACTCACTGAAAGTTTTGCCAAGCCTTAAACTTCAAATAAAAGGGGAACTCAGCCTCTTTACTTAAAGCTGCATATTCAGGCAATAGAGTTTTATTAACTGCAGGCAGATAAATTTTGAAATGGCTTCAAAACCAAATATTAACTTGAAGTTGTAAATTTTTTTCTTATTACTATTCAAAATACCAGCTTCAATTTTGTAAAAGGCTTTCTTATCCAGCTGCGTTACAAGATGGCGATTTTATAGCTTCTGCGTTTGATATATGACACACTCAATCAGCTCTATTCTCCTGAAGACTTCTCCTTATTAACTGTTAAAAGTCTATAAATAGTATCCCATTTAAAACCGAGGGGAGCAGAGACTTTGTTTGTTTGTGCGTTTTTTATAATGGCTCCCAAATCGAAGCAGTCTAAGCGTTTCCTTAATAATACATCTCAAGAAATTGTTACAAAATCGCTGCCCTTGCCTCCCACGCCCTCTACTGGAGATCTCTTAACGCAAGAATTTCTTTTTGAAACCCTTAAAGAGTTCAGACAGGAAATTAAACAACTTTTATCGGACTTATATGATAAACTGGACGCCAAGATTGCTCAAACAAGGGAAGATACGATCAGAGTTATGACTGTTATGACAGACTATGTTTCTGAAATGGAGGACAAATTGGAACTTTTGGAAAAAACTAATTCTAATTTGACATCTAAAATTCAAACGTTACAACAGGAAGTTGAAAATGCTCAAAAACAACTCGTTATGATAAATTACAATAAGACTGCGTTTGCAATAAGAGTCAGAGGATTGCGTGAAAAGGAACAGGAGAATTTGAAACAGACCTTTTTTGAAGCTTTCAGACGTTCGGTGGGAAGTCCGGGATTTAACTTTGATTGGCAGATTCAAAAAATTTAGCGCCAGAACTCGTGTGTAGCAAAACAACGACAGTTTCCGAGGGACATAATTATATATTTCACCACAAGAGAATCCAGAAATGCGATAATACAGAAGTTCTACAATAACAGGCTGCGAATCGATGGACAGGACTTGATTGTTTTTAAAGAAATACCATCTCAAATATTAAGAGCAAGGAGAGACTACACTTTCTTAACTGAAAAACTCAGAGATTCTCAGATACAATATAAATGGGAAGTGCCATCTGGTATCACAGTCACATTTGAGAACCAAAAATATTGTCTCAATTCTGTTTGCGAAGCCCGAGATTTTTACTACAAAACTCTGAAGGCGGGACTTCCTGCTTCACCCGGACTTGGAGAAAGACAAGGAGAAGGAGAAGATAAGCAGCGGGACACGTGGCTACAAGGCGGAGGGTGTTGCTTTCCCCTTCCGGAAGGGCAGAAGAGTAAAGAATAAAGATCCAGCTATGCCTTTAAAATACTTCTTAAATTTTTAATTTGAATAAAATTTCAGGACTCCTGTCTGGTATAAAATGACAAAGCTGTATACCGATGAAGAGATATTGAGACTGAAAGAAGCGGTGCTGAATTTGGACATATATTGTATGGGACTTATATAAGACTTGTTTGAATCTTAATTTAAACTGCGCATGATCTATTCTTTGGGGCGAGGAGAGCGGAGATCATAGTTTTCTTGGATTGTGGTTTGGGATGAATGGAGTCGGGTGCGTGGGGTAGATGGAAGGGTAGTGAAAGTTCAATTAGATTACCTTGATCCAGAATGTAAGCTGATTTTTGTATAAATTGTTATTTGAATACAAGGTTAAGAAAGATTATCTGGAGAGTCTACACGAGGGTGGAGTAAATATGAGAGGAGCAATGGATGAGGATAAAATATATATGCGGACACGGGTAAAGGCAGGATGGGAGGTATAGAATTTATATGCGGAAGCAGGTAAAGACATTGTTTAAGATTTTAAAAATAATGAGAAGCTGAGTTTAATGTTAGAGAGTATATTGACTTCTCTTTCTTGGGGGGGGGTTCCCCCCCTTTTTTTTCTTTTTATTATTCTTTTCTTTTTTGTTCTTTATTTTTTATTATTTTTTATTATTTTGTAACTTCTAATCTATTTGGTTTCAATATACTCCAGACTTTGCTTGATAAAGAACGATGCCGGGAATGGGACCTCGGAAGTCGGAAGGGGGTCAGGGAGGGGGGTTCAGGGGGTGGGTGGGGGGGAGGGTGGAAATATAGACTCAATTTTCAGAACAATGAATGCACTTGGATACTGTTGCTTTTTTTTCTTTTTTTTCTTTTCTTCTTTCTTTTCCTTTTATTTTCCTTTTGTTTTAGTACAAAACAAATAGACCAATGAATACTAGAAATACACCGAAGCGAGGTGTAGAGGGAAAGAAGAGGGGGGAATTAAGAGGGAGTGAGAAGGGAATGTAAGGAGGGTGAGATGGTGGGAAGGGGAGAAAGGAATGGCTGAGGGGGAGGGGAAGTAGAAGAGGGGATTGTTGGAAGGGAGAAATGAAAGTTGGAGGGGTAGAAGGAAGGGTGTATGTAGGATAGAAGTGTTATGAGTTGTTTATTGCTTCTTCTTTTTTTTTTAACTACAAATACGTATCTTAAGGTAGTGAATATAGCCAACACACCTTCCTTATCCCATTTTCTTCATAACAACATCCATGTAAGCTGAGTTAGGTTGAGAGAGAGTGACTGAGCCAAAGTCATTCAGTTGGCTTTCATGCCTAAGGTGGGACTAGAACTCACAATCTCCCAACTTTCTAGTCTGGTGCCTTAACCACTAGACCAAACTTGTTCTCAATCACTCTTTCTCTTTTTTCCTACTCTATTTTTACTCTTGTTTTTAAAAATTTTTAAAAAAGTATATTTTCAAAACCTGCATATTTTAAGACAACGTTGATTGGTTTTAAATTAGATTATAGTTTCCAAAATATGTATTTCAGTCTATCACATTGGAAGGGTGCCAGCCAGGAAAGCACACTGAGTACATATAGACTTTTCTGAGAGCATAGTTACCACTAATGTTCACAATTTAGATCATAAACATCAACACTTTTAGTACACATATAAAATTGTGCTTTATGATTAAAATAACAAGAAGAAATATTCACTGTCTAGATATGCATTTATGTAAAAAAGTAAATATGTATCTTTTATAACTACTATAAAAAGCAGTTTTAACACTGCAATCTCCAATTACCCTGTAACACTGAGACTACTACTGTTCCAAAGGCTATTATTGTATAGTTGTTTCACTTTTGCAACCATCCTAAAATAGCATTATATTAATTTTCTCCTTAGAGCATTATATTATTTCTTAATTATATTTTAAGCAAATATACAAATACGATGTTTACTAAATAGATATGATATAATGCTCTCTATATAACTATAAGCAATAAATAAATATATTTTGTGATTAAATCCAGTTCAACAAAAATAGAGGGATTATTATTACCTTTTAATAAGAACCATATTTATTCCTATTATAGATAGCATTCTGCTAATTGCTCCATCCCACATAGGTTTCCTTGAATATGATGAAGCTTAGTCATTGCTTCTTGATTAACATAGCAGCCAAAATTCTGACATTTATTAAGTTCAAAATTCTGTTCATTTCTTACTGGTGCCAGAAGACATGTAAGTAATTGTATATCCTTTATATCCTTTAGCATAGCTAAAGATGACTATAACTACCTTTTCATATCTTTTCTACCCCTTTTCATCTTTTTTCGTCATAGGAATCCCTTTCTCAGGCTTTTGTTATTCCATTACGACCTATCTTCATTTTGCTGGCAGTTTTTTTTCTCTTTCCCTAAATCTGAACAGGTGTACCATTCTCCAGTGGCTGGTCAACCAATGCCAATTGGAGTGGAACTATTACATCTCATCTCAGTGAATCAATATGCAGCATAAGAAATGAATACATCAATCTTAGAAATATGTGTTGAGCTGGCACTGGAAAGCTATGCATTCATCATAGTAAACTAGATTCTGAAGCAATTCTTGCTGATCTCATTAAGGGAAGATTCCATGTTTCTCAGCAGCTTTTTTTGTTAAGGTAATGTGTTAATTTATGCAAGTATAGTAGAGAAAGAAGTACTTTTTGTCATACATCATACTGTATTGTATGAACAGAAGAATGCTCATTATATTGAAAAATGAATTCAAAGCAACCAAAAAGCTCATTGGAATATCTTTCCTTATGAGATTGTACTTGCTACTTGACAAGTATATGCAATGGATACAACTTAGTACTTATTAATTATAGCAAGGGCAGACGGGGATAGGACGGGAGAGAGAGGTATACCACTGGCAATGTTTAGACTTACAGACAAATGGAGATACTCAAAAAAATTGATTGGATTCCACTGATATGTCATAAGCACTTTTGAGCTATCTATTCCTTTCCTTACCTTGCACAGTGATTAAAAATGAAAAATCCAATAAATGGGATTTAATTTTGCCAGGATATTGGTGGTCATGCTTAATTCTATAAGTATTCCTTTAGGAAGTATCAATAGAAGGTTATTCATATTAAATCAGTTCTGCATTACTAATATTATTACAAATATGTAACGTAAACAAGGATTTTTTCTAAAAAAAATAATATACTACAAAGAATCCTGGAAAAATAAATATTTGACCTACTCTAGCTCCCCCTTATATCCATTGTTTAAAAATATAAAAGTAATATGCCAAATCATCTGGAAAATTTACATCATTTGTAAAGTTTCTAAAGTCTCTGAGAAAAAAAAATCTTCACTTAAAAGCAGAACTTTTAGTCATGAAATTCATCAATAGTATGAATAATATGGTTTATTTTTGAATTAATTTTAACATTATTCCTTATGATCATTTGCTTTCTTTACTACCAGACCTTGTTTCTATAAATATAATTCATTAATCCTGATGGCCTTATTCAAATTGATAATTTTCTACAAGGTCATGCTCTGACTATTTAATAAAACTATACACATGGATGTAGTAACATTAGTTAATCTACTTTTCAAAAGGTTATAAAGGTGTATGTAAATTGATATTCCAGATTAGAGTATACTATTCAGTAACTTCATTTTGTGCATTTTTAAAAATGGTTGTAAGTCATATTGAGTGCTTTTCCAATACTCCAGGTAAGTATTTAATAATAATGATAAACAAAAGTAGTGGATAGAGTAACCGGCAGATATCACAACTTCTGCAGCATATCTCTCCCTCCCTCCCTCCCTCCCTCTCTCTCTCTCTCTCTCTCTCTCTCTCTCCCTCCCTCCCTCCCTCCCTCCCTCCCTCTCTCTCTCTCTCTCTCTCTCTTACCTTTAGTTCAATTTAGCAAAGTTTGCAAAACTCCCAGCAAAACCTGAAAAACAAACAAGTGAAAAACACTTTAAAATACTGCTATTGAACAGCAGCCAAGCAGGACACTGAAATGCAATAGCTTTTACTATTTTGTCAGATTTAAGATCTATTACCAAGGGTAAAAGAGACACAAACTAACTGGGATAATATATTTTTAAATACATGTTTCTCCAATTGTGCTTGCGTCAGTTCTCTCTAGCTAAGCTGAAGGCAAAGTTATAAATTTCGATAGATAGAATGGCTGAAGTGATATAAAAGGCCTTTGGGGGAATCAGATCCAGTAGATAGAACAAGTCTTTGTTTTTTCTTCCTATAAATGATAAAATGTAAGGATTGATGTTGATTTTTAGCATTGGTTGAGCAAATAGGTCAGTTTGCTAATTGGAATACAACACATACTAATTTAGCAGGTTGAAGGTAGTAAATGTTGTGGGAATGATTCTTGCTACAGTGTAGTATTGCAGTGGTTCATTTTTCTACATTTTTTTTTCTTGAGCGAAAACCTGAGACTTTATTTGTTTTATATTATGCAATTTAGAAAAGAAGAAAATAGAATTAAAGCCTCTTTCCACCACCTTATTAATTTTAATAAATTTGCATGAAAAATAGCAACAGGGATGGCATGGGTCTAAATCAAGGGTTTTCCAAGAGTGTCTTCTTCCCCTCCTTTCCAAACAATCTTACCATTCTGATACAAAAATATACAAAATACAAGGCAATACAATGAAGTCTGTTCATTGAAATGTTTAGAGAGGTTGAGGCTGTTGTGCAAGACTCTGACCATCACTCGTGATCCCTACTTAATAATTGAAATTATGACTTAAGTAAAAGGAGAAGGGACAATTATTGACTGCAGATTTCTATAGCAAGCCACAACCAAGGAAAAACTTATTTTCGCCCCACAAGTGCTAGGTCCATTTTTTTTTATCAGCCACATGTTGTTCCATTGGTTGCAACAGGAATTAGCTGGTTTATATCCCAAGTCTTACATCATGGACTGAGAGAGGATGATTGGTACAAAGTTTCCCAGCTATCTTTCCTGGTGTCTAGCCTGGTGCTTTCCCACCAGACAAGACTGTCTGTCAATGAAGGAAAAAATGATGTCACAATGCAAAGTTAAGCCATATGACTTCGCTCAAAGAGTGATGGAAGTACCTAAAGTATAGGGTTTATTTTGTATTATGATAACTGCAAGGGTTTATTTTTGCCTTACTCTTCATGTCCCCATCTCTACCCCCTGGAATGAGCAAGGTTATCTTAATGCAGCTGTGCTAGGAAAGAATACACTTAAAGCAACTTATACAAGTTGTACAATTCTCTCTCTATATATAGTGTCACAATCCCTGGTATGCCCAAATATGGGAGGGACCATACTGCTTCCCTTTTCTGTCTTTCGGATCACCCTAGGAGCCATTCAGGCAGAAAGCCATTTTTTTATGTTGCCTTTGTTACATTTGCATTTGTGCAGATTTGTGCTAAAGTCTTCCTTTATTTATTTATCAGCACAAATGCAACACACACACACACACATCTATATCTATCTATATCTATATCTATATCTATATCTATATCTATATCTATATCTATATCTATATCTATATCTATATCTATATCTATATCTATATCTATATCTATATCTATATCTATATCTATATCTATATCTATATCTATATCTATATCATCTATATCTATATCTATCTATCTATCTATCTATCAATCAATCTATTTGCAGGTCTTGGCGTATTTGGGTCTTTTCCTGTGTAAGATTGAGAGTATCTTGGTGATGTTTCAATGAGGTCCCACTCGCCATCTTCAGGCTGGTGCCTTCGGCTTCGTGCTTGTGCGAATATATATATATATATATATATATATATATATATATATATATATATATATATATATATATATATATGCCTGCGTGTGTGTGTGCATGTGCGTGTGTGTGTGTATATGTGTGTGTGTGTGTGTTTGTGTGTTGCATTTGTGCTGATAAATAAATAAAGGGAGACTAGTATAGATCTATTTCAAGCTATTTAGCTCTCATCAGCTAGCTATACCCTTACTGGGATTTGAACCTGTGCTGTATTACATATTAGGCAGTTGTGTTAGCCACTAAGCCACAGGTTCTCCTCCTTTATCAGCTGAGCCAGGGAAATAGGTATATAATTTTGTGTCACAACCCCTGGTATGCCCAAATATGGGAGGAAGCATACACAGGATACATTGCCAAAAGGTCTCTCTATCATATCCTAATAATTTAGATAGATGCAATACAGTACATTTACATTAGATTTTTGAACTGTCATTCAACTAACTGCTTCCTGTTATGTTTTTCTTTATTTTAATTATTTATGAAAGCACACAAAGAAATTCATTATTTTAAACCACATAGATTAATTAGCTTGAAAAATTATATGTAAGACAAATATATAAAATTCTGAGTATGTATTTTATAAATAGCCCTTAACACATTCATGTAGGCATTCTGATATATAAGTGATAATATTTTAATTAATAATACAACTTATTTGGTCATTCCATAATGGTAGAATTATTATTATTTTGTTTGGTTTTATGTCAATGGTAAGAAATAAACATTTAAATTTCATTTCTGACTCCCTTTGATCATACAGAAATTTATTAAGAACTCTTGTTTTCATGCTTTAACTATGAAAAAAAAGCTAACAAATTTATGATTTCCACCTTCAGCAAGGTAGAAATTAACAACTTGATTTATATCTTCAATGAACAAGCTGAAATATTTTACCCACTCCTCTGCCACTTTTATTTGGCATAGTCAATATTCAAAGATGCAGCAGCTGATATGATATTAGGGTGTAAGGAAAGTATTGCTTATTTGAATTTTATGAAGGTGATATCAATCTTTCATTTCATAAACTTCAGCTTTGGTATTGTCCTAAAAGAGAGCTTCAAATCATTTAAGGTGACATAGTCAAGAATACAAATAAAATAAAGAAAGATACAGCAGGCAAATGCCAAAACCTGAATAATATTTTTACTGTGCTCCCTAGTACTAAGGGGAGTATAAGATTATACAGTAGTTGTTATTGAAAAATAACATGAAGTTACTGTGTTAAAAGAGTGGCGACAGATCTTCCTTTATTATTTTATTGAGTGATCTCTAGCTACCATTCACCTTACTGATAGGTATATGGCAATAAATGAAGAGAGGGAAGTTTGGGTCAATTCATCTTATTTTCAGTTTTCCATCTTCCATCTGTTTTAGGGCTATCTAGCTACTTTTTAAAAGAAAATCTCCTGAGGAAAATCTCAGAATGGCAAGTATGGATTCTTCAACATTGGTGTAGCCTGTTCACCTTCAAAGTGGAAACAATCTTCACACTATTGATGAAGGAAGGAAGGAAGGAAGGAAGGAAGGAAGGAATTTAGGGATCTACCAAGAGGTTTGTATACTATTAAATTAAAAGGTAGTGCATATGCTTAAAAACTATATGAAAATATGATTCAGATTTTATGTGAATTTGTACACAGAAAGCTATCTGTTTAAGGTTCCTTGTCTTTTGGAGCTGTCATTTGAGATTGGAAAAAAAACCTAAGGGAAGGCACTTATTAAATTTAAAGTCTCTCTTAAATTGTTTCATCTGAATTGTTTTCTAAGACCAAACAATTTTCCTAGCAGTTTCCTTCTTTCCTTCATAAAAATTGATTTAATATAATTTTTTTAAGTGAAAGAAATGGTGAGGAAACATGAGAAGGTTATCCATTAGTCCTTCATAATTTGTTTTTGTGAGTAAGGCTCAGCAATTACACAGTAAATGTTCTATGCACACACAATAACAATAAAACTCAACATTGGTGGTAGAATAAAAGATAAAATATGATTACAGTTTTGTGATGTAGCTTTTTTGGGTAGTATTTTAGTATTTGCACTCCAATTCTGGCTCACTTCATCTTAATTTCTGAGGTAATTTGTTTTTCCCTTTTCTCTGTGTGTCATATATTTTTATTATCTATGCATAACATTCTGGTCAGTGACTGTAATAAACAATAATGATCATATTTTGTTCAGTTTGAGATTGGGGCTTTTCTGGAATTTTGAAAATCAATGCAGAAAGTAGTCTTTGTTATATAGAATAACCATGTCTTAGGGCAATGCACAATTTGTACATGATTTGAAAGACGTGCTTCATGTCTAAAGTTAGCCCAGCAGCCTGAAAAAGTAAGATGCTTTTAAAATACTGTAATTAAAGTTAAGGCAACCTTTTTTAAAGACTAAAGACTGACAGAGTCAGGGCAACCGAATAGAGGAACAGGTGAGATGTAGTAGGCTTGCTCTCCTGCTAGTCTCTCTTCTGCCAAATAATTTGCAAATGTATCTACCAAAGTGGAAGGAGAGAGATGAGGAAAGATCTTAAATATAGTCATAATATTCTTTCGGTCTGAAAAAGCTTTTTGGAGCAGCCATCCCCAAACTTATGTCCTCCAGATGTATTAGACTGTAATGCTCAAATTTCCTGGACAGTATTACCTGGTAATCTAGATCAAAACATGACAATTATGATTTTAAAAAATCACCATCCTTCTCCGCCGCTAGCTAGAGATGAAGGTGTTTTAAATTCAAGGAAACATTGTCAGCAAATTAAATTGATTGAGGAGAGTCTAGAAGGAATGTAATTACTCAGGTTGGAATTTGCTCAGGGCAAGAGGGCAACTCTCCCTCCCACCCTTTACTTGAGTTGAATATCTCATTTGGAAAGGTGGCACCTGCATAAGTGGTTGCTTGATGAAGTAATCAAGGTGCTGAGGAGTTAATTGGACAATCTGCCAGCAAAGTCTGTGCAAGCTAACTTTTATTAGGTTCTACTGTGAAAGGGGGTGATGTGCTGAGATCAGACAAATGGCAGCAAAATAGTTAAAGTGATCTTAAATCCTAGAATAGTTTTCATTGCAAATGTTTTTAACAGAATTGAAATGCATATGCAATGAGAATATTTGGGTCAGTAAGAGTAATTCCACCTTTAATCTTTCAACGGGGCCTGGTGAAATGGGGTGGAGATCCAGAAGAAAAATCTTTTGGCTATGAATAATTGTTGCCGAGTTGACATTTATATCTTTAAGGACATAATTAGACTTTATATAATCCACAGATTTCAGCCTGCCTTGTCCAAAGTGGCTATAGAACTGTAAGTATGTTTGTATGACAAATATAGGTAGCTAGAAAAAGAAATAGAGACAGAGAGATATATAGATAGAGATGATAGAGATGTAGCGATATTGTTATATACTGACAACAATAGGTGGAGAATGGAAAAGAGTAAGAGATTTGTGAACTACTTTGATTCATTTCAGTAGTTTCATTTTAGAGACCTATAGAGTTAATTAATGCAGGCATGATAATTAATGACATATATATTTCCTGCCTGTGTTTTCTCCAAGAAGCAAAGGGAAAGACATTTCTAATAGAAAACTATATTATGACTATATTCTCCTGCCCATCACTTTGTTTCCACACTACAATCTGGTTACAATGGATTATCACATGATAATCTACAGCCCAGCCCTGAGTGTAACCTTTCAGTACTTCAGACAGGTAATAGAGCCAAAGGACATGCAAATTTGTGTCCCCTCCAAGGTTAATAAAGCAGTTCTATGACAGCAAGATAGTGGCATATAAATTTTAAAAATATATACATGCATACCCCAGAGATACTGTAGACAGAGAATCTATATGTACTCATTATAGCAAAGCAACAGCAACAATACTTTCCACACTTTATAATTCCTTCTAATTTTCCAATTCTGGTTGCTTTTTCTTTAGCATTATAAAATTAAGGATGAAAGCAGCTAAAAACCAATGCACTGTGATAGCAGGATTCACTGCACTTAATTCATATCTGATAGGCATATGTGTATGTTGCCAAGGCAACAATGAAATGCACACATTTTATTACAAGTATAGAAGAATGAAAAATAATAACAAACCAAGGAATTGTGGGATAGAATTCCTGGCACTTATTCCTGACACTTTCGCCCACAGTCCGGTGGAGACTCTGGTTGCTGCGTGGCACTCGGCAGCATCGGAGACCCTCGACCGGATTGCGCCACTGCGGCCCCTCCGAGGCGGCGGATCCCGGAGACCTCCTTGGTTCACCGAGGAACTCCGGGAGATGAAGCGCCGGAGGAGATGCCTAGAGCACCGTTGGAGGTCCGATAAGTCCGAAGCGAACCGAGCAATGGTAACCACCTGCACCAAGGAATACACCAGGGCACTTAGGGCTGCAAAAAGATCCCATATAGCCACCTTGGTTGCGTCCGCTGAGTCCCGCCCGGCCGCCCTGTTTAGGATAACCCGCTCCCTACTGAACAAAAGGGAAGCGGGGGAACCCTTGCAGGGCAGAGCCGAAGAGTATGCCCAATTCTTAGCGGACAAAATTGCTCGGTTTCGGTCGGACTTGGACTCCACCCCTGCAGCTCCAGCCGAGGCACAGGAGGATCAATTTGAACAACTCTGGGTTGAGTTTCAAGACGTTACCCCCGGGGATGTGGACAAGGCCATGAGGGCTGTAAGTACCTCCACCTGTGTACTGGATCCGTGTCCCTCATGGTTAGTTACTAACTGCAGTGAGGTGACACGAGGCTGGATCCAGGCGGTTGTCACCGCCTCACTTCGGGAGGGGAACTTCCCCGCCGCACTGAAAGCGGCGGTGGTGAGACCCCTCCTGAAGAAGCCATCTTTGGATCCAGCTATCCTTAATAATTATCGTCCAGTCTCCAACCTCCCCTTTCTGGGGAAGGTTGTTGAGAAGGTGGTGGCCTTCCAGCTCCAGCGGTCCTTGGAGGAAGCAAACTATCTAGACCCCTTCCAGTCAGGCTTCAGACCCGGTTACAGCACAGAAACCGCTTTGGTCGCATTGACCGATGATCTCTGGAGGGCCAGAGATGGAGGACATTCCTCCATCCTGGTTCTCCTCGACCTCTCAGCGGCTTTCGATACCATCGACCATGGTATCCTTCTGCGACGACTGCGGGAGGTGGGAGTGGGAGGCGCCGTGTTGCGGTGGTTCTCCTCCTACCTCTCGGACAGGTCGCAGTCGGTGTTAGTGGGGGGGCAGAGATCGTCCCCTAGGCCCCTAACTTATGGGGTGCCTCAGGGCTCGGTCTTATCCCCCCTACTATTCAACATCTACATGAAACTGCTGGGTGAGATCATTCGCAGGCACGGGATTAGATACCATCAATATGCGGATGATACTCAACTGTATCTGTCCGCCCCGTGCCAACTCAATGAAGCGGCAGATGTGATGAACCGCGGCCTTGAAGCTGTTATGGACTGGATGAGGGTTAACAAGCTCGTGCTCAACCCAGAAAAGACCGAGTGGCTGTTGCGTTTCCCTCCCAGAGATTCGACCAATATTCCATCACTCAGGCTGGGGGGTCAAATTCTACACCCCTCAGAGAGGGTTCGCAACTTGGGAGTCCTCCTGGACTCACAGCTATCGTTTGACCACCATTTAATGGCTGTGACCAGGGGGGCATTCGCCCAGGTTCGCCTGGTGCGCCAGTTGCGACCCTACCTGAATCGGGAGGCTCTCACAACAGTCACCCGGGCCCTTGTGACCTCTAGGCTGGAATACTGCAACGTGCTCTACATGGGGCTGCCCTTGAAGAGCATCCGGCGACTTCAGCTAGTACAGAATGCGGCCGCGCGAGTGATTGTGGGTGCACCTCGGTTCACCCGCATAACACCTATCCTCCGCGAGCTACGCTGGCTACCTGTCGATCTCCGGATGCGCTTCAAGGTGCTATTAGTCACCCATAAAGCCCTACATGGCAGTGGATCTGGATACTTGAGAGACCGCCTTCTGCCAATTACATCCCTGCGACCAATAAGATCACATAGATTAGGCCTCCTCCGTATACCATCGGCCAGCCAGTGTCGGCTGGCAACTACAAGGAGGAGGGCCTTCTCAGTAGTAGCCCCGACCCTTTGGAACGAGCTCCCCGTAGAGATTCGCACCCTCGCCACCGTCCAGGCCTTCCGCACAGCCTTGAAGAACTGGCTCGCCCGTCAGGCCTGGGGACAAGGATAGTTCCCCTCCCGAATGATGAATGTATGTTGTTTACTATTTTATTATATGTCTTATCTTAATGTCTGTATTCCCCTTCCCCGATTTTATGTGAGCCGCCCTGAGTCCCCTCAGGGAAAAGGGCGGCCTACAAATATTAATAAAATCTCTAAAAAAAAAAAATCTCTAAAATCTCTAGAATTAAAAGCATCCACCAGAAGGAATTTTCAAGAGACTTAAAAGCATCCATCTGGGCTTAAAATGTTTTAAGTTCCCAGAAACTTCCTAATTAGTGAAATCTTTGTGGCATGAAGAATTACTTTGGACCAGCAGTTTTAAGCTTCTCCAAAGTTACTGAGCAACTTTTCATTTTAACTAGAAGTATTAGAGAATTGATGCGTATTTAACAGGTAACAGGATCATTCATATTAGAACAGGGCTGTCAAACTCCCAGCCTACGGGCTGAATGTGTAATGCACTGACCATGCCCATGCCTGGTTTAACGAAGGGGGCGGGGAAAGTCCCAGTACAACATGTGATGCCGCTGTGATGATGTGAGTTTGACACCCCTGTATTAGAACAAGTTTGTATTTTCTTAAAATAGTCTACACTTGCTTCAGGATATTTTCGCTTCTTCTCCACCCACACCCCACTCCCCATTGCCCAACTGCTATTACAATCTTGGCTGCTACAAAACCTCAACTTATTTAATGCACATTCAGCCCATTATTTCATGCCTTGCATTACAGAGCCTGATAAATATATGGGCTTGGAAGAAGAAAGCAGAATCTGATTTATTGATATGAGGCTCTGGCAGACAAATATCTAAAATATAGAGACAAATATTTGGAGCAACAGGTAAGATCCAAAGTTAAGCACTAGAGATTTACATTGTTTTCATCTGAAGCTAAGCTTTCTGTTATGACAATTTTCTTTGCAGGAGTAGAAGATGCTGCTGTTCCTGGAATGATTATGGTGGATGCAATCTGCTATGGTCAATGTGGGTCAAGGTATACCAAGAAGATTACAGAGAAATGGAAAAGAGCAGGGAGGGGAGCAGAAATTACCTTGTAAAATAGTGGAAGCAATGACAACTTAAAAGAAATGAATTACTGTAACAAGAGAAAGAAATATACAGTCAGAAGAATGGATACATTTTTCTTCATTATCATTGATAGATTCAAGTTAAATGGAGGTGGAGGGAAAAGTAGGCAATATATTAGCCTTTTAGAGCAGAGGCAGTACTCTTTAAATAGAAGGTATTTACAATACAAAATCAATATCAGTAAGATAGCCAAGGCAATTTCAGGCTGGATCCTGCTTATTTTCTTCCAACAATGGTAATTATTGGCTTCTGTGACTCTACTATCATTTTTTATAATTTCTCTGTTCAAGAAAAGTATGCTGAAAGGAAGGTAGGGAGAGGTATCATTAATTTAAAATGCAAAAGGAGATGCTCATCAAACCCATTTTTTTTGGGGGGGGGAAATCATCTGGAAGCTCAAAATAAAGTTTTAAAATGATTACTATTTTTCCTGAACACCAAAACACCTAGCTAAACGTGAATAAATTTTAAATTAATGAAATATTTACAACATTGAGCCTTCAACAACACAACACCACAGTATGTTTATTCTACGGCTCAGTAAATTATAGAAAAATGAGGAGTCAAATAAATGCTTTTAGCAGATCATTATAAACTAAACAAGCTTTCTTTATGCTTTTTTATCTGGAAAAATGCCTTTGTTCTGATATTCATAATTATTAAATCAACTATAAGGCATCATGAATAAATCAACACCTCGCCCCTCCCACCGCAATTGTCTCTGCTGACTTCAAGTATGTTCTTATAAATGCATGCACTGTAATATCTCAACATAATTCAATATTTTTACTCATATCCTCAAGCTCTTTGAAAGAAAATCTTGGTTAATAGCTGTATAAATATTTACTATCAATGTATGCATTGAAGTAAGTCCAAAGCTTACAATTGAAATAGCTAATAGTTTGGGTATTTCTCTAGAAATGTCCTTAATATCATACTTTGTATAAAGACTATCACTACCAGTGTACATGTTTCCAAATTTCCAAATAGGGAGATACCAAATGTGCAAATTAGTTTATTAATTTAGAAATGAACTAACAAAATAGGAGATAAAACAGAATTTTATACAGAAGTGTATATGGAAGAAAGACAAACAAAATAGCATTGTGCCAGAAAATATTTTGAAATATTTAATAATAAATAGTTATAAATTGTATGAATTAATATAGTTGAAATATTGCTGAAAATTTAAGACCTAATAGTTATTTGCTTAAACATTTATGTTACAAAAACACATCCACAGAAAACAAGAGATAACAAGAAAAAAACTTTTAGTTTATTTTTTTTCCAGGATACAGGTAACATTTTATTTTAATCCTATACACAAAGAAAGAGAGTCTTGATTCTTGGTATTGGAAGCTTTCCTGTAGCTTTTAATTAATGTGTTAAGCTCAGCATCTCCTGTTAGATTAGCACTCGCCTCATGCCACAGCAAGCATGTGTGTGTGTGTGTGTGTGTGTGTGTGTGTGTGTGTGTGTGTGTGTGTAAGGGGGTCTGGATGGAACTGATCAGCTGGGAGACTGGCAAAGAAACCTTTGTTTCCCCACTGTCATGGCTCTTGGAGAAAGGAGGCAGGGATTCTCACCAGCACTTGCCCCCTCGTCGCTTTCCCACCCAGCGCCCAGCTGAGTAGGGCAGGTGGGGCTGCAGCTAGTGAGGAGGGGGTGGTAACACTCCATCCCGCAGGGGTAGCAGTGGCGAGCAGTAAGGGAAGCAAGCACTGACCATCATCCTTACCTCATTCCTCTGAGAGCCATGGCAGCGGGGAAAACCGAGGCTCCTTTGCCAGCCTCCCAGCTGACCTTTTCCATCCAGCCCCCCTTACACACACATACACACACACACACACACACACACACACTGCTGCAGCACGAGGCGAGCACAGCTGGGGAGAAATCAGGAGGAGAGACAGGAAAAGGCCATCCCTAGCAGAAGCTCAACTTTCTCTTCCCCCACCCTCTGATTTCTCCCCATGCAAGGAAGATGGCTGTGAAAGAGAATGCAGCGGCTGCAGGTGCTCTTCCAACAACTGAGGCCTCGGCTCTTCCTCCTTCCTCGGCTGTTGGAAGAAGTGTTGCACTGCTTTGTTCTCTTTGACAGAGGCACCAGGCAGATGTCCTGGGACTGCTGCACATTTGCACCACCTGCCGTCCTAGAGCATTTTCTTCCTTCTCTCACCGCCAAAGGGAAAAACATTCTGCCATCTGTTGGTGCCACCGTAATTGATTCGGCTGGGGGAATGGGCCCCCGAAGGCAGGGTGTGCTCTGCTGGTGCTGCAGCCATGCAGGAAAACTCGCCAGTGTGGTGCAGTTCCAGGATGGTGGGATATTCTGTTTTTTGACAGCAGGAGAAAGAAGAAAGTGCTCCAGGAGAGCAAGCGGATATCCAGGGGCTGCTGCATGAGTGCCCACCCTGTTTCTGCAAAGGAAGACCCTCCCTGCTACAGGGTAGCCTTTTTTTGCAGCATTCCCCTCCCTTCTTTGTATCACCATGCAGCGGTGTGTGTGTGTTTCTGCCTTTGCAGAAATGGAGCAGGTTCATATTCAGCAGGCCTGGGATGTCCGCTTGCCTTCCTGCAGCATCGCTGCCACCCGTCTCAGCCCCAGCACAGTGTCTATGTTTCCACCAAGGGCCACCCACCCACTCACTGGCCTGGTTGGCCTGGACGCCAACCTCAGAAGGCAAGCAGGCATGGGAGACTGCTGGTAAGGCCATGTGGAAGACAGGGAAGCATGGCAAGGCCGCAGTGAAGGAAGTAGGCTGCTTCCTCCCTTCCCTTCAATCCTGCCATGCTTCCCTGCCTTCCATGCGCCCTTCCATTTTCCTTTATTCGCAAGCTGGCCATGGGGATTCCGGGAAGGCCAGGTGGATGGCAGGAAAGCATGGCAGGGCCGCGGGGAAGGGGGCAGGGGCAGCTAGCTAAGCCATGATTTGCAGGCTTACCTGGCAGCCAGATCAGGAGCACAGTGCTTCCGGCAGGCAAGGTGCAGAGCAGAGACTGGGTGGGGCGGGACGAGTGAGCAGTGACCAGGGAACTGGTACGGGGACATGGCCAGGTCGCCATCACTACCAGTTCGGAAAGATACGGCCAATTTTCACTACCTATACAGCCAAACCGGACCAAACTGGTAGAAACCCACCTCTGCACCTTACCTTGGCCATTTTATCTTGGCATTTGTTAATTTAATTAATTCCATATATTCTATCATTAGGTATGTGATTTGTACTTTCAGAATATAATAATTGGTATTAATTAGAAAGAGATGATTAGATCTTCTCTGAGTCATAAAAAACACCAAAATCAGTTCATATGCTATTCTATAATTTTTCCTAAATGTGTATTTTCATGCAATACAGTAATATGAGAAACATATGTCTGTCTCTATCTATTATCATTCTTGTGTATTTGTATCTTTTTCCATGTCTTTTGTGTACTTGATACTATTATATAATAATACTATTCTATTATTTTATTAGGGACTAGATTAAGTATTTTCTTGATTTTTGGTGCTTAAAATCCTTAATGTTTCCTTGTTATTCTATGTTTGTTTCTGGATGTCTTGTACCTTGAGATCTTCTGAATCCAGAAAGCAGAGCTGACAGAGGAATAGCCAAAGACAGATCCCATTATCCCTTGCTAAAGATTGGTATTTCACCATAGTTTACAATTACAAGTTAATGCCCTAAGACTAACAGAAGTATCCAGAAAAAACATAAAAAATGAAACAGTAAGTTGTCAATGCAAACTAATTTAGAATTTATGAATAACTGAATCACATCAGAAAAAAGTATCATGAATTCAGTATTTACAAAAAAAATAATGATGGTTATCTAAGACTTGGAATGTACATGACTTAGCAAAGTCTAAGTATATTCATATATAAATGATAAATATTGAAAAATGATTATCGTCTCAAACAGAATATATATGATATATAATTTTGTAGATACGGAACGGATGATTATGGGATGGAAAACTAAATGAGGGAAATGGCCATTGGCTGCTAATCTCTGATTGTGTCTTCCAATAGATGTTTTAAATTAAAATTCAATGTGTTAAAGAAAAATATTGAACATAGTTTCTAAATGTAAATATATACACAGTAAGTTTGAAACATATCCCAGCATTGCATTCTTCCATAAAAGCATCTGAAATACTTTAAAATGTAAAAATCTGAAATTGTCAAAACTCAGGAGACAAGCTTTTTAGAAACATATCCACTTCAAAGCACACATTTTGAACATTAAGAGGAACAATGTACACATTTATATAGCTCAGCTAAATTTGCCCTTCATAGTTAAGTACCCCTAAGAGAGGTGCCCATTACAAGTTATTTCCATATTTTAGAAGATGGAAATAGAGTCCCTTGCTGCTAGATACCAAATTCCATTAGCTGTCAATAGTCATAGAATTAATAGAGTTTATAAAATTAATGAAGTTAATAGCCAATAGATATACTGTAAGTCTCATGATTTTTAATTTGCAAGAGAAGCAAAACACTATGGGAATATTTTTTTTAAAAAAAATGTTTTTAAAGGACTAGGTGCTAGTCCTTTAAGTTATGAAGAAATCAGTTTTCAGTGGCCCAGTGTATCCACTCAGCATTAGGACAGTGAATTGTCCAGTTTGTGGTCATATAATCATACTGAATCATTGTCTAATATACTTTTGTCATTGGCACACTACCCACTCAATTAATATAGGTTTGAGCTTGATATAATGGCATATGATCAAAATACAAGTATTTTTTTTCTGAAACATGTTTCAGTGGTAAAAAGCATAGTTTATAGTCCCAGATTTATTTCTGGCATCACCAGGTAGGCTGGTTGAAATTTAGCCTGAAGTCTTGGAGATGCAATAAGCCAATCAAAGCAATAAGGTTGAACTGGAGGCAGCAGAAGGCAGGCAGCTTCCTAGACTTACACACTTGTAAATTTGCCATGTTTGTACACATGGATCAATAACCAGAAAGTTGTTGAAATAAGTAATACATTGTTTGGAGGAGTTCCAAATTAGATATACAATGTATGAATAAAGGAAAGAGATATTGAAAATGTTGACTCTGGCATTAACTAAGACATTGGTTAATATCTTGGCATTTGATAAAACAACAAGATAAATTTCAGTTTGATATAGTTTATCCTTACCAAGCAGGGATGAAATGCTCTGAAGTCTGCTACCTATTCGCTTAGATACCTGTTTGCTTCGCGCACGCATGCACTACTGCGCAGTGCTGAAAAAGGAGGATTAAGAAGCCTTTTCTGAGTCTGCAAAGGTAAGTAGAACAACAAAGGGGAACAGCTGTGCGGCACAATTTAGATGTGCTAGAGAGTAATATAAATCACGTGGCAAAGCTGATTGTCACACAGCTGATCATCAGAGCTACTGGTTCGCCTGAACTGGTAGCATTTTTTAAAATACCAGTTCTGGTGAACTGGTCCGAACCAGGAGCATTTCACCCCTGTTACCAAGGAAATGTCTTTCTTTCTGTCTTTCATTTGCATGCATGCATGCACACGAGAGAGAGAGGGGGGGGGGGATTTTCCTAATTTTATAACAAATGCACATCTGATATTACTCACAAAGTACTATTTTTTAAGAAGAAAAGCAAGCATATTTTTTTAATTTAAAAAAACTATCCAAATTTCAGGCTGCTTAACTGTTTCCTTTCACTAGGTTTTTTCTATTAATGAAAGTTAATTGCAAAATAACAGTATTTCAGACATTAAAAAAAAAACCAAGAAGCATTCTCCTATTCCTCTCCCTAACTACCCAATTTTCTTCTTCTTCTGGCTTCTTATGGTAGAATTCATTAGCAAGATACTCTGAATTTATGGAGTCCAGCAGCACCGTCCTTTTAAAAATACGCAAAAATGCAAGTAAGCTTTATTTGAATTTGTTGCCTTTTCTTTTTTTTTAATACTGAGTCTAGCAACAACAATAGCATCTAAAGATATTGCCCTCTAGAGGCATTAAGATAAATAACATATATTTCTGCTGATGCAGAAATGTAGCATGAGATTCACATGGGAAGGGGATACCATATATACCACATTGCTTTTATGAACAGATGTCACTGCAAATTGAGATCCAATGAACCCAAATAAAACAGGAAAGGGAGAAAGGAAAAATTTAGGATTAGGAACAGAAAGGAGTCATATCATATTTTATCAAGGCATCATTCTAAAACAAATTCCATCAGCACTACCTTAGGCAATCCAGTTAAGATTCCCTGTGCTCCTAATTAAATCTTAATTGGACATTGCCAGCCAATCAAGGTAATTATTCTGTTTATTCCATCCTAGTCTTCTTCCTGCAAAGAGGTAATAATAGACTAATGTTTTTAGAAGTTCCACCTTAAAGATAAGAAAAATAAAATGCTAACATTGCTTAATGTGTGTGTTTTGAGGGAATGTATGTCATGTACTGTTTCTTTCTGGAATCTGGTGAGAAACAAATTAGATAAGCACCCATGATGGTTTATTAGCTGAGAGCGTTGTGTGCACAGATGTTAAGGGAAAGTAGACAATCCCTTATGTATTAAGGATTCTGCAGAGTAATAGTATGGGGTTGAACCTCTGCTAAGGGGATTATACAAAGTTTTACAGAACATTTGAATAAGCTAACTGGGAGATCTGAATGTGAAACACAGCTCTCATTGTGATGAAAAAAGAGATACATGTGTGATATTATTTACCATACATTCTGAACACCCATTCTTATTCAAGTCAGAAGCCCTCTTTCTATGACTAGAATGAGTAATTTTACTACTAGTAGTTGCTTGTTAGGAGCAGGATTACCTGATTTTTGTGAACTCAAACGAAGATCTATCCTTAGAATGTATAATGTATAGCCCTGAATATATTAATACTGGAGTTCATTCCTAGCATATCCAAAACAATACTAGTATTTATAATATTTTTGTATGTGTGTATATATGTGTATGTATGTGTATACATATATACATATATACATATAATATACATATAATATACATATATACATATATACATATATACATATATACATATATACACATATACACATATACACATATACACATATACACATATACATATATACATATATACAAATATACTAGATCTATACTAGTCTCCCTTTATTTATTTATCAGCACAAATACAACATACATATATACATATATACATATACACACACACACACACACACACAGATATAGATA
Organism: Thamnophis elegans; assembly: GCF_009769535.1. Classification (NCBI taxonomy): domain Eukaryota; kingdom Metazoa; phylum Chordata; class Lepidosauria; order Squamata; family Natricidae; genus Thamnophis; species Thamnophis elegans. Next base: position 18,574,231 of record NC_045550.1, read on the forward strand.
TAGATATAGATATAGATATAGAGATAGAGATAGAGATAGAGATAGAGATAGAGATAGAGATATATAGATATAGATAGATATAGATATATGTATATAACCTGTGATGGTGAACCTATGCTGTGGGACACAGCCCTCAGCTCCAGAGCGTGCATGAGTTTCGGCCTTCCAGAGGGCTGCAGGAGGCCATTTTTGCCCTCCTCAGGCTTCGGGAAACTCTCCAGAGCCTAGAGAGGGCAAAAACCAGGCCCAATGAGTCAACCGGAAATTTGGATGATCCGTTTCTCAGTGGAGGGGTGTCACACGTGCATGGGTAGATGGGTGGGGCACTCATGCATGTACAATGGCACACGTGTACAATTTTGGCAGTCCTTTAGACAAAGGTTAACCATCACTTTTATATACCCTTATATAAGAGTAGTATTAGTTTATAATTTTTTAAAAAAAATAATCTTTATTGGTAACACTAACTTTTAGATATCTTTTATAGGCTTTTCTAAAACAACAGTAATTTTTATACATTTTATTGTATACTCTTTTGTGACTAAAATAAAGACTTGGAAAAAAATAACATTTTTGCATAATAATATTTGAGAAGCAGGGAGTTTGTACATGACTATGTCCTTGAGGTTTATTTAAAGTGTACAGTAGTGTATAGTGTAGGTGCTACAATTTTAATTGATATCTCCATATAGGAACATATTACATAATTTGGTATTTATCTTCTATGCTATTTCCTTTTTCTTCAGTGAAATGTTTGAGGTAACCCTGGCTTACATCTTTCAGTTCATTGAGTGGGGGGCATGCTTAATAGTATATACATGTATGAATAGAAACAAGCTCATTAAGAATATCTAGAAATAAATATTTCAGAACCTAAAGCATAAGCAAAGTTTGTGAAGTAAGTTGCATGCTGAAATAGAAAGTCTCTACCTCTGAGATTTTTGTCTTCATAATGCGATAAAAGGGTGGAAGGAAATATTCTATTCCTCCTGGGAATGGAGCCTGAAAAAGAAGCCTAATTGTTATTAGCCACATCCACAATGATGTCTCCAAATCATAAAGGAAGTGGAAAATGGCTGCCTTTAGTTAGTTCTTCTAACTTGCCTAGCAAATGAGGGCATCAAAGCAGGAATAGGGACTGTAATGGTGTGTATGTTTTATGTTGTATCTTAAGTTCAATTGTTATGCCCAGTTCTTTATGCATGTTAGGAAACAGTTAACATTTCTAGTCATGTGATCTGGGGGCAGGAAGTAGTTGTAAGATGGCTTCTGCTGAGTAAAGACAAGCTTCTGGTTCAAGCTCCTTGCTGTCTGCCTTTATATTGTGTTAAATCATCACATGGTACCAGGAGTGGGGTGAGAAGAGTCATGGCAGCAAACAGCAACACAAAGAACATTCCTTCCCTGGATTTGGAGTCAGGGAACATATCTGAAAACTGGTCAAAGTGGAGGGAGCTGATAGAGCTTGTGTATGCAGGACCTGATGCAGACAAGTGGACTGATCATCAGAAAGCAGCACACTTTCTGATATGTGTGGGACAGAAAGGACGTGATGTGTGCAGAGCCTGGCAAGCAAGTGGGGAGATCACTGCAGAAGACAAAAAGAAAACAGAGGTATTGTTTGCAAAGTTTGAAACATACTGCAACCCAAGGAAAAAACTCCACAGTGCAGAGAAAACTGTTTTATGTCAGGAACCAGTGTGGAGGTGAATCTGTGGATGAATGGGGACACAGCTGCGCTTGCTTGCAAAAGACTGTGCTTTTCATGATGCTGGAGATATGATTAAAGACCGTATTCTGATGGGTAGTAAGTTTAAGGAAGTTTTTTTTATTATTATTATTATTTATAGGCCGCCCTTTTCCCTGAGGGGACTCAGGGCGGCTTACAATATATAGGGAGGGGAGTACAAGACAATAAGACATAACAATACATAAGTAAAAATAGTACACAACATTCATCATTCAGGTGGGGACGGATTACGATCTTTATCCCCAGGCCTGACGGGATAGCCAGGTCTGGAGGGCTGTGCGGAAGGTCTGGACGGTGGTGAGGGTACGAATCTCCACGGGGAGATCATTCCAAAGGGTCGGAGCTACTACTGAAAAGGCTCTCCTCCGTGTAGTTGCCAGTCGACACTGACTGGCAGATGGGACTCGGAGGAGGCCTAATCTGTGTGATCTAATAGGTCGTGAGGAGGTAATTGGCAGGAGGCGGTCTCTCAAGTACTCAGATCCACTACCATGGAGGGCTTTATGGGTGGTAAGTAGCACCTTGAAGCGCACCCGGAGATCAACAGGTAGCCAGCGCAGCTCGCGGAGGATAGGTGTTATGTGGGCGAACCGAGGTGCACCCACGATCACTCGCGCGGCCGCATTCTGGACTAGCTGAAGTCGCCGGGTGCTCTTCAAGGGCAGCCCCATGTAGAGCATGTTGCAGTATTCCAGCCTAGAGGTCACAAGGGCCCGAGTGACTGTTGTGAGGGCCTCCCGGTTCAGGTAGGGTCGCAACTGGCGCACCAGGCGAACCTGGGCAAATGCCCCCCTGGTCACAGCCATCAGATGGTGATCGAAGGTCAGCTGTGGGTCCAGGAGGACTCCCAAGTTGCGAACCCTGTCTGAGGGGTATAAAGTTTGGCCCCCCAGCCTGAGTGATGGAACACTAGCCAAATTATTGGGAGGGAAACACAACAGCCACTCGGTCTTCTCCGGGTTGAGTACAAGCTTGTTAGCCCTCATCCAGTCCCTAACGGCTTCAAGACCCCGGTTCATCACTTCATTGAGTTGGCACGGGGCAGACAGATACAACTGGGTATCGTCCGCATATTGGTGGTATCTTATCCCGTGCCTCCGAATGATCTCGCCCAGCGGTTTCATGTAGATGTTAAATAGTAGGGGGGATAAGACCGAACCCTGCGGCACCCCATATGTTAGGGGCCTAGGGGTCGATCTCTGCCCCCCAACTAACACCGACTGCGACCTGTCCGAGAGGTAGGAGGAGAACCACTGCAAAACAGTGCCTCCCACCCCCACCTCCCGCAGTCTTCGCAGAAGGATACCATGGTCGATGGTATCGAAAGCCGCCGAGAGGTCAAGGAGAACCAGGATGGAGGCATGGCCTCCATCCCTGGCTCTCCAGAGATCATCGGTCAATGCGACCAAAGCGGTTTCTGTGCTGTAACCAGGTCTGAAGCCGGACTGGAAGGGGTCTAGGTAACTGGCTTCCTCCAAGGACCGTTGAAGCTACAAAGGGGAGGTTGGAGACTGGACGATAGTTGTTGAGAACAGCTGGATCCAAAGATGGTTTCTTCAGGAGGGGTCTCACCACCGCCGCTTTAAGTGCAGAGGGGAAGTGCCCCTCCCGAAGGGAGGCGGTAACAACCGTCTGGATCCAGCCTCGTGTCACCTCACTGCTGTTGGCGACCAGCCAGGAGGGACACGGGTCCAGTACACAGGTGGAGGCACTCACAGCTCTCATGGCCTTGTCCACATCCCCAGGGGCAACATCCTGAAACTCAACCCCGGGGTGGTCTGCCAATTTATCGTCTTGTGCCTCAGCTGGATCTGCAGAGGTGGAGTCCAAATCTGACCGAAACCGAGCAACTTTGTCCGCTAAGAACTGGACATAATCCTCAGCCCTACCCTGCAAGGGGTCCCCCGAATCCCTCCCATGTAGGAGGGAGCGGGTTATCCTAAACAGGGCGGCTGGGCGGGACTCAGCGGACGCAACCAAGGTGGCAATATACGATCTTTTTGCTGTCCTAAGTGCCCTGATGTACTCCTTGGTGCAAGTTGTTAAGAGTGCTCGGTTCGATTCGGACTTATCGGACCTCCATAGGTGCTCTAGGCATCTCCTCCGGCGCTTCCTCTCCCGGAGCTCCTCAGTGAACCAAGGAGGCCTCCGGGATCCGCCGCCTCGGAGGGGCCGTAGTGGCGCAATCCGGTCAAGGGTCTCCGATGCTGCCGAATGCCAGGCAGCAACCAGAGTCTCCACTGGACTGTGGGCGAGAGTATCAGGAATAACCCCAAGCTCCGTCTGGAACCTCAAGGGGTCCATAAGTCGCCTGGGGTGGAACCACCTGGTCGGTTCCTCCTCCCTATAGTGGGGGTTTGGCCTCCGAAAGTCAAGCCTCAGTAGGCAGTGGTCTGACCACGACAGGGATATGATCTCATTGCCCCTCAGACCAAGATCACAAGTCCACTGCTCCGAGAGAAATACGAGGTCGAGCATGTGACCCGCTGAGTGGGTTGGGCCCCGGATTACCTGGGTCAAGCCCATGGCCGTCATGGAAGCCATGAACTCCTGCGCCCCATCAGAGTGTTCACCGAGCGAAGGCAAATTGAAGTCCCCCAGGACCATAAGTCTGAGGAACTCAATTGCTAGCTCGGCTACCGACTCGAGGAGCGAGGGGAGGGCTGCTGCAACGCTGTTGGGAGGCAGGTACGTTAACAGCAAACCCACTTGACCCTTGAGGTCCAACTTCACCAGCAGGGACTCACACCCGACAAGCTCCGGAGCAGGGATCCTACGAGGTGCTAAGTTCAGGAAAAACTGCTGCAGGAAGATTTAAATCTTGAGAAAGCTATAAGGATTGCCAGAGCATATGAAATGTCAAGAAAGTACATGCAGGTGCTAGAAGGAACACAGCACCAGATCAATGCTATAGAAACTCAAAGCAGTAGATAGGGTCAAGAAAGGGCACACAAAGGAACAAAAGGCACCTATGGCACTGGGACAAGTAACAGAGAATCAGCTTGTGGATATTGTGGAAATATGCATCACAAAAATAGTGTCTGTCCTGCAAAGGGGCAGATATGCAATAAATGCAAGAAAAGAGGACACTTTGCCAGGGTGTGTAAACTTTCTTCACAAACTGGAAGGTCACAAATACGGGCTGTACACACCATAGAGGACAAAGATGATAATGCAGGGTCAGACTCAGACTCTCCCCAATATATCTTGCAGTGGTACAGAAAGCACATCAGTTTGCAGATGAAGCAAATGTGTAAATGTGTGTGCCAAGCCACATATACTTGGAACACCTTAGGAATGAATCCTCCTTAGAGACTCTGGGCCTACTGAAACTAATGGGATGTGGTGGAGAAAAGCTAAAAGTAATGGGTCGCTGTCGTGCAAAATGCTCTTACAAGGGATCTGAACAAGTTTTACAATTGTTTGTGATAGAAACGCAAGCCCCAGCCATACTAGGTCTCAAAACTAGTAAAGAGATTGGACTTGTAAACATCATAATGACTATGGATGGTGGGCATACAAGTCTGATGTTAAACGTGAGTACTGTGATCTATTCAAGGGCCTGGGGTGCCTTCCAAGTATAAGCCACATATGTATAAAAGAGGGTGCACACCCTTCATTCATGCCCCAAGGAAAATACCTTTAACTCTTGTGGATAAAGTTAGACAGGAACTTACTTGGATGGAGAAGCTGCGAGTAGTAAAGAAGGTGACTGAACCATTGGGATGGGTCAGTTCTATGTGTCCTGAGTAAGTCCTCGGACTTACAAATGACAGCTCGGCAACATTTCATTTCATTTCATTTTCCTTTATTTGTATGCCGCCCTTTTCCCTGGGGGGACTCAGGGCGGCTCACAATTCAAAAAGGGAGGGGGGGAAAGACAAACAGTATTCCAATATGGAAACAATACAACATATTAAAAGAGCACAACAGTCACACAATTCGGGTGGGGTTGGAATCTTAACCCCAGGCCAGCCGGGACAGCCAGATCTTCAAAGCGGCGCGGAAGGATTGGAGGGTGGTGAGGGTCCGAATCTCCACGGGGAGTTCGTTCCAGAGGGTCGGAGCAGCCACCGAGAAGGCTCTCCTCCGGGTAGTTGCCAGTTTGCACTGGCTAGTAGATGGAATTCGGAGGAGGCCTAATCGATGCGATCGTATCGGTCTAGTGGAGGTAATTGGCAGTAGGCGGTCTCTCAAATACCCAGGCCCACTACCATGAAGGGCTTTATAGGTGATAAGTAGCACCTTGAAGCGCACCCGGAGATCGACAGGCAGCCAGTGCAGCTCGTGGAGGATAGGTGTAACGTGGGTGAAGCGAGGTGCACCCACAATCGCTCGCGCGGCCGCATTCTGGACTAGCTGTTACCTCAGACGCCTCCCGCCTGGTTCTTTCCGAGAATTTAACACTGGCGACGAGCTGGTGGGATCACGGGCTCTGAGTACAACCTATAGGGCAATCAAATATTTTTTTTAGGTGCTTTTGACAGGACAAGTCTTCGTGCCTCGCTTCACCTCAGCCTCTAATCGACATGGCCGGAATTCCCACTTTCGCTCCTTTCGGAGCGGCCGGAGAATCTTGGGCTGCTTTCTTGGAGCGGTTCGAGTGTTTTTTAATTGCGAAAAACTGGCAAGGGTACTTGCAAGCCAGAAAGTGTGGGTTCTTCCTGACCGCCTGTGGACCCGAAATGTTTGCGACGGCACGCTCCTTCGCGGCCCCTCTATATAAAAAGCTGTCAGACAGAGAAAGGGTGCCGGTCTACTTCTGTTGTTTGCAATTGCCTGTAATAAAGTGTGTTTTACTTACGGTTAGCTCAGATGCCTCCCGCCTGGTTCTTTCCGAGAATCTAACACTATGGTTGTGGTGGAGAAGAAGAACACAGGTGCAATTCACATATGCATTGACCCACTTGATTTGAACAAAGTAATAATGAGAGAACACTACAAACTCCCCACCATAGAGGACATAGCACACAAGCTAGTAGGAGCAACAGTTTTCAGTGTACTAGATGCCCAGTCTGGTTGCTGGCAATTGCATCTTGATAAAGCCAAGCAGTTACCTCACCACTTTCAACTCCCCTGCAGGTCGATGGCGCTTCACAAGAGTACCTTTTGGCATAGGGTCTGCACAGAAAATATTTCAAAAGAAATCACACGAACTGATTGATGGTCTACAGGGTGTTGAAGTAATAGTTGAAGATCTGTTAGTCTATGGAAAGGATCAAATAGAGCATGACAGAAACCTTACTGCTTTGCTCAATCAATGTCGTGAGAAAATCTTAAACTCAATCCAAACAAAATGCAAATTGGTGTAGAAGAAGTGACATATTTTGGACACCTATTAACCAAAGAGGGCTTGAAGCCTGATCCAAAGAAGATTACAGCAGTTCTTAACATGAAGGCCCCCACCTCCAGAAAGGAGCTGGAGACATCACTGGGCATTTTCAACTATCTGTTCAAATTCTCTCAGGGCCTTGTTCAACAACAGCACCATTATGTGCATTGCTTCAGAAGGATGCTGTTTGGTGTTGAGATGCAAACATGGAAAAACCTTTTGATAAAGTGAAGAAACTGATCACCAAACATCCAGGGCCAATACTGAAATATTTTGATGTAAATGCTGTGCTTCAAGTGGATACATCTCAGTTTGGGTTAGGTGCTGTGCTGACTCAACAAGGACATCCTGTGGCATATGCTTCATGTGCATTGACCACGACACAAGCCAATTATGCTCAAATTGAGAAAGAGATGCTGGCCATTGTGAATAGATGTGAGAAATTTCACCAATATATATATGGTTGCCCAGTAGTTGTGGAAACCGACCACAAGCTGTTGGAGTACATACTACAAAAACCGCTAGCTTCTACACCTCCACGCTTGCAGCGAATGATTATGAAATTACAACAGTATGATCTCACAGTGAAATATAAGCCTGGAAAGGAAATTCCAATGGCAGATAGCCTATCAAGGGTGTTTCCAGAAGGACATGAAGCCAGGGATGAACCTGAGTTGGAAGAGCAGGTACCTACAGTACTAGTGAACATGCCAATATCAGACGTACGGCTGGAGAAGATAAGACAAGACACCAAACAGGATAAAGTACTAGCGAAACTAACTTATGTCATGTGCAATGGCTGGCCAGAAAAATGCAAAAACCTGTGTCCTGAGCTGCAGGAATTCTGGCCTGTGAAAGATGAAATATCCATTCATGAGGATATCATATTAATAGGTGACCGTATTCTTATTCCTACGTCACAGCAGGCAGAAGTAATGGAACAAATTCACCAGGGAATTTGGGCATTACTCTGTGTAAGCACAGAGCACGGGAGGTGGTTTATTGGCCTAATTTGGACTCTGATATTGAAACACTTGTAAAGAAGTGTGACACCTGCCACACATTTCAAAAAAACAATGTGAAAGAGCCCATTACACCATGGAATGCTCCTTAACGGGCATGGCAGAGACTGGCTATAGATATTTTTCATTTTGGAGACATCCACTACCTAATGGTAGTAGACTACTACAGCAAATACTTTGAACTAGTGCAGCTGGGAAGTTTAAAAGCATCAACAGTCATTTGGGCTTTTAAAACAATATTTTCAAGACATGGCGTGTGTGAAGAACTTGTGTCTGACAATGGTCCACAATTTTCATGTGCTGAATTCCAGTGCTTCCTGCGTGAATGAAGAATCAGGCACAAACCCACAAGCCCTTATCACCCACAGGCCAATCGCCTACCAGAGAAGTGTGTTGGCATAGCCAAATCCATTATACAGAAAGCACAATCATCAGAGCAGGATGTGTACTTAGGCATGTTAAACTATTGTGCAGCACCCATTGAGGGTTTATGCTCACTTGCACAGCTGCTAATGGGGAGAACACTGAGGACCACAGTGCCTATTGCACCACATAAATTGCAGCCTTATTCTATCCCACATGAGCGGGTAACAGCTCAGAGGATCATAAACATGAGAAAGCAAAACTGTATTTTGATAAATCTACCAAGTCTCTTTGTCCACTGTGTGCTGGGTAAGCTTGAGACACAGAGTCACTGGGAGAACATGGGAACCTGTTCGAATTGTCAGAGAAGCCAATTCCCCAAAATCATATGTAGTTGAAACCAAGTGTGGACAGTAACTGAGAAGAAACAGGCATCATCTTCATCCAGACACTGTCGCTGATACTTCATCAGAAGAAGCAAATAACAAGGAAAATGAAGCACAAACTCATGATGGCACAAAACACCTGAACACGGATATACAGTCTACTGAAAACACCAAGGATAACATAAGCGTATCAGCATGTGACAATGCTGGGAGCGATTCTCAACTTGACAGCAATCCTACTGCTGATGAGACAGCAGTTACTTTCTCTCGCTAAAGGGAGGAAATATGTAATGATGTGTATGTTTTATGCTATATCTTAAGTTCAATTGTTATGCCCAGTTCTTTATGCATGTTAGGAAACAGCATTTCTAGTCATGTGATCTGGGGGCAGGAAGTAGTTGTTAGATGGCTGCTGCTGACTAAAGACAAGCCTCTGGTTCAAGCTCCTTGCTGTCTGCCTTTATTTGTATTAAATCATCACAGAGATCTATTTCTTCCCATACTCTTAGGTTTAGGTCCATTGTTGGCTCAGCTTTCTATCCTTCTGAGATCAGTAAAATGAGGATCCAGACTGTTGGGGGCATAATGCTGACATTATAAACTGCCCAGACAGTGCTGTAAAGCACTACAGAGTATATAGGTCTAGGTGCTATTGCTACTGTGGTGATATGTGCCTAACCTCTGTGGTTTCTGGAGATCTCAAATGATGGCAACATTGCTGGTATTCCTACCAGGGCTGAAAAAGGAGAAGCATTACCTCTGTGTATTCCAGCAGTTACAGCAGAAATGGCCAATTCCCTCTGGCACATCTTCTATGAAGCACAGAAGTCTTGTTTTAGTTTCCAGTAAAATACTACTGTCTTCTTGGATTTTTTTTGATCCAGCCTCTTTGCCTTAGTGAGGCTTTTTATCACAGCAAATCTTACATGCTAAATCTCTATTCCTAATGTTTCTACCAGTTAATAGGATAAAAGTTGCAAAGAGCAAAGGTGCAAAGATGGTTCTATAGCTACATTTCCAAGAAACTCAGTGTTTTAATAGTTGCTTCTAAGTGAGAAAGACCTTGGAAACATACTGAACAAAACATCACGATATTGCTCTTTTTTTCCTTCCTAGGAAAGTGTGTCATGTAATAACTAGCTAAGGATTTGTTTTACAATGGGAACCTATCTCTGGAATATTTTTCCTCACTAAACTTGTTTGGGACTAATACAGTTGCAATTAATGCAGATTAAAATTTATTTGTTTGCTCAGGCTGCTTGCTTTACACTTCTGAAATCACGTTGTTCTAGTTCTACAATTTTATTGCATTATATTGTGATGCATTTAGGGTCTGCGATTAAAAAGCTGTTTGAATATTTTCATCTAATTTCCATGTATTTTGATGTGCTGAAAATCAATAAAATATTGAAAAAACTCCTAGACGTCATGATTTGCCACAACATGCAAAATTGTCTTCAAATTTATCAATTTTTTAAAAAATTTTGGTCTTTTTTATATTATGGGTTTTTAACCAAATTTAATGTCCAAATTACTATTAATTAATTCACATAAGTGCATTTAAGATATAAAATGCCAAAAAAACCTTAAAGGGTTTGTCCGAAAAATATATAGCACTGTAAATCTGATGGTCAGCAATATATACATAAGCTAAGCAAGTTTTAAGCCTGTGCTTGTAATGGTAGAAGGAGTTAATCTTTCCTGAAGAATCCAGTGGGAGGGAGACACAGGGCAGATAGCAGCATCTCCAGTCAGTGCAGGGTGTGTGGCCAGCACTGTGACATCTCGTGTACAGACACAGAGCTGCTCTCTCCTGCATGCCACACTTGTGCACGAATCACCATCAGGTTCTTGCTTCTAGGCTGTTCACACTTTTTCATCGCAATTCGTGTTAGCTCGTCATTCTTTAATGACGATTATACAAGACCAAAATTGTTTTCTCACGAGGAGATGATTTGGTAAGAGACTTGAATCTTCTCAAAGATGCTGCTGAATTACTCGAATCAAGGCTGAATAGCAGAATTTATTGTTGCCAGGAGTGTCATCTTCATGGTTCAGACATCGTGAAAAGGAGTTCAATCCTTACTTCGCCCAGGAAGACAAGTTGGTTTATTGCATCAATGTCGAAGATCTGATGGGTCAATTTAAAATCCAATATGATTCAGAGCAATGGCATCTTTTTATAGATTCTTCAAAAAGAAGTCTCAAAGCAGTTATACTCCACAACCGTTTTTCATACTGAAATTTTTAGGCAATAACAAAGATCCTCACTACAAAAAGATTGTTGGAAGAATGCTGAAAGCATTTCAAACTTTAGGTTGCCTAATGAGTTTGAAAGTGAATTTCCTCCAGTCCCACCTTGACTACTTTCCTGAAAATTTGGGAGCTGTGAGTGAGGAATAAGGTGAACGATTCCACCAAGACATTAAAGAGATGGAAAGGAGATACCAGGGAAAATGGAGCATTACAATGATGGCAGACTATTGTGGGATGCTTCAGAGAGACATTCCACATGCTACTCGCAAGCGTAAATGCACCAAGAGGAGCCTCACAAGGAAGAAGAATCGAGTTTAGTGTGTGTAGGTGAGCTCATTTCAATTCAAAAAAGGATTTTCATGAAAATATCGTAATAAAACTTTAATTTTATAAGTCTATTTCCATTTATTTAAGGCATTGCCTTATTTAACATAGTTACCTAAATTGTCAGGAAACCTGATGTCCTATGACAAAATGGAGGTCATTTTCAGATTCAACGCACCAAAAAGCATAAAGATTACATGGAATAACCAAAACAGCTCTCGATATATTTTTTTTGCAGACCTGTGAATTAACCTTCCTACATATTGTTTTGATATTTTAGGAGGATAGTGCATTAAAAATATTGATAGTTTAAATAAATGATAAATATAAATTAATGACACTTCTAGTATGAAGATGTGATTTTGTTTACTAGGATTAGGGCTCAGCAACAGCAAGTATGCAGACTCTCTCTTGAGCACTAATCACTGGCAATATTATTCTGAAGTTTCCTCTATAGAAAAAAGGAAATCCAAAAGAAGCCAAAGGAGTATCAGTGATTCTAGGCATAAAAGTTCCTTATGTAGCTAAAATAATGTTCCTCATCCATGAAATAAGTGTTGTATGAATAATCCCTTAAAGTGTGAAAGGGAAATGAAGGAGAATAAACTTGGCTTCAAAATGCAGAAGAGTTTTTAAATCCTCAGTTGAATCACCCTGGGATAAATCGATATGGAAAGGAGCACATGAAAGAATATTAAGTGCCTGCATCTTGCCAAAATTTATTGGTGTAACAACGTATCTTTTGATGGGTGGGAGACCAATTTATGTCAGTTTCAGTTGTCTACATAAACAAAAAGTCAGTGAATGGGAAATGAGAGGAATTTTGAAATAATATCCCATTTCTATGTGGGGTGATTACATATTGCTGGTATAAATTTGTTTTTATTAACATATGTATTTGTTTATATTCAGGATTTTTTTGTTTTGTTTTAATACTGTGAACTGGTTAGGATATAAATTGAGGTCTGAACAATTATAGCTGATCTGAGAAAGAATTTGCACTGGATTTGTATCTGACTAAAATGTGCAAGCTTATGGTGAGTATGTTGTGTGTGTCCAATCTCTTATAAACATATGCAGCAGATCAATAAATAGAACCTTCTGTCACAATGTTACCCTGAACTATTGCATTTTATCTTAATATATTGTACAAACCTAATTCATATGTTGCAGAAACTGCTATATTCTACTGGATTCTGCTGGGTTCCTTTGTGACCTGTCCTTTGAGTCTGATATAAGTGAAATAAAATCCATATTGCTTCTCCATTCTGTAAACTGGGTTTTGTTTTTGGTCAGTTATTAAAGTTCTAGAGGTGGAGAAGCAGTGGAAGATCTGCTTCAGAAAAATTGTGTGAATGCAACATTTCTTCACATAAAAATTCTCTTGCCTGTAGTGAGGAAGAATACCATCAAAATTCTGTCTCCTCTGTGCACCCTCTCAAGGGCAATAATATAGAATATAGAAGAGTCTCTTTTAGAAAGCCTCCAGTGATGAAGCACCCCAGTGGTGGGTTTCAAAATTTTTGGGAACCTCTTCTGTAGGTGTGGCCTGCTTTCCGGGTCCACTGGTGGAACCTCTTCTAACCGGTTCGGTAGATTTGACGAACTGGTTCTACCGAATAGAATCTCTGGAAAATAGGTCTAAAAAAAAATAGTACAAAAATAGTGCAAGATTGAATCCCATCCCACCCTAACCTGAACTTTTTAAGATCAACTTTAAAATCATGTTTCATTTCAGGTTCAGGATAAGAAAATGTTGGGTATAGTTTCTACTAGTTTACACTAATAACTTAAAATGACCAGAGCTTCCTAAATGTTGTCCAAATTTACCTTCTGTCTAAGTTGCAGATAAAACTGATAGGAGAAGGAGCCTGTGACGATGACTAATGCCTTTATCACAAAAGGACTAGCATAATCCAGTGGAGAATATCAGGACTGTTTTTTACCTTACACACAACTACAAATTATTATATACATAGGTGTATTTGCAGTCTAAACTACAACCAAACCACATTTTGACAGTGAAAAATGTGAAAATAAATTGCATATTTTAGACTGCTTGCACAACTACCGTTTTTCTTGGGAGAACACCTTCAAGAAAAATACATGCCAGAGATATATGCCAAATCACCCCCATTTTTAGAAGTGTAAAAGTCTAACATTTTAGAAACACTTTTATTAACAGTACAGGGAACATTTGCATATTTTGAAATATTGAGATGTAGGAAGTACTGTAATATTGTACAATGTCTTATATTAATGTACTTTGCATCTTTATTTTTGATTCTCAACACCTACTGCACACCTGGCTTTGATCTGGGAAAGAGTATATTAATTTAAATAACATAATTGATTGTATAGGTACTCCCTGTCTTCTATGCTGACACTGACATTTTAATATTATTACATTTTACATTTTAGTGTTATATTCTATCATTACAAGAAAAAATGGCAACAAAATGCTATAATGTGGATTACCTATATTCAGAATGCTAGCAACCTCTGCCCACTTTCAGAATACTCCATTACATTACTTCTATCTTAGTTTCCCATATAGAATAGAATTAATAATATTAAAAAATAGTTATTTGTCTTGGCTATTAGATGTGTTCAATATTTTTGTAAATATTTTATACATATCTGGTTTTTCTCTAAGGTTTGTTACATATGGATAGTGCATTTAGCTAAATATTGAGTTATACCAAAGGTGGTATTCAGCAGGTTCTGACAAGTTCTGGAAACCGGTAGCGGAAATTTTGAGTAGTTCAGAGAACTGGTAAATGCCATTTCTGACTGGCCTCGACACCATCTATTCTCTGCCTCCTGAGTCCCAGCTGATCTGGAGAGAATGGGCAGTAACCTTCCTCTGGAGTGGGAAGGGAATGGAGATTTCACAGTATCCTTCCCCTGCCACGCCCACCAAGCCACGCCACGCCCACAGAACCAGTAGTAAACATTTTTGAATCCCATTACTGAGTTATACTGAAAAAGCAAGTCTGCTTTTATTATACAGGATATTTTAAAGAATATGACCTATTAACTTATTGAGATGAGAGCAGTATGGCATTAGAACAGAAGAAATGCATAAATAGACCAAAGCACACATCTTTTTACGTATAGACAACTTCAAAAATGTGAGAAACTAAAGCCAGTATTTGCAGGTTATTATGTCAGCACTCCTTTCCTTTTCATCATTATCTAGTTGCCTCCATTAAATTCTTCTGGAGTCAAGTGAAGTGCTAAAGGTGACAGTGATAGACAAGAATTTTTATTGTCTTGTCAATACAAATAAACCCAGAGCTGATAAAACATCAAGCAATTCCTTCAGCTGCAATGGCTGAAATTCAGTGAAAAAGAAGGTGGGGAAAAGAGACAGAGAGGGTGGTCCCTTGGGAATGGTTGAAGATTTATGCTGTCCTAGTCATCTGTCACCAAATAGGGGTTGCCTAAATGGTTTTTATAGCCTGTCAGGATCTGAATTGCAGAACAGCTTTGTGGAATAGTATTTGTACAAATAAGAAAAGGCAGCCCTGTTTTTAAACAGCAACTGATACAGAAAAATGTTGGTGTTCAAGAAAAAAGTAGAAATAATGAAAATACATTTTTTTAAAAATCTCACTGGAGAACCAATGCAATTGACAAAATATATGTGACTTTTAAGGAGAATATTAGGTGAGCAGTATTGTTCAGAGTCAGCACAAGAAGATGGAAAATTATGACACTTGATTTATTGCTATACATCTAACTTTGAACTTAACATATCACAATAGGTTTCTCCCACCAGTCCTTCCTGCTAATCCACGAACCACTATGTCCATAATAGCTCAATGTGTGGAAAGAAATTATAGTTTTGTAAAGTTCAATAATAAATTCAGTTTCAGATTCTGAAAAGATTAGGGGGGAAAAGATAAGCTGCCTTCACCAAAATATTTTACTTTTTAAAAAAAGGCTGTAACTCAATGTAAAAGCATAGTGAAACCTGGTTCATGCAGCATTATAAGATACAATTATAATAGCTGGATTCATTAGGGGTACCAGATGTGTGTGGCAAATGTTTCACAACCTCTCACAACTACCAAGTGGTTAAAAATAGTTAATGCTTTATAATCTATTTATTGTAAGAGTTATGGATTTTTGCATTCTAGATCTTGCACCGTAAGCTTCACACAATATGCTAAACCATAATCCAGACAGGATTTAATCCAGTATTATCTGAACCAATAAAAGAGTATATATGTCGTTCAAGATTGAAATGAGGGGTCCTCGGTGCTCTCTGAGCTTGGTTTCTTTTTTCTTGTAGATGTTTCATTATCCAAAGTAGTGACATCATCAGTGCTAGAATGATGATGTTGCATTCTGGACCTTTGCCCTTCCTAGCTAGTATAAGTCTCCAACCAGTTGAGTTGGGAGAGAGATAAAATGTTTCTTTGAGAGATGGTACCATGCTTCCCCAAAAATAAGACAAGGTCTTATTTTCTTTGACCCCTGAAATAAGCGCTTGGCCTTATTTTGGGGGAGGTCTTATTATTTTTGAGGTGCAGGAGGCAGTGAGCATGGTCACCTCATGGCTGCTTCTGTGTTGCAATATTTTTGGGGAGGGATTATTGTCAGGGGAGGGCTTATTTTCAGGGAGGGTTATTTTGGGGGCAGGGCTTATTTTAGCGCATGCACTCAAAAGCCCGATGGGGCTTATTATCTGGGGATGTCTTCTTTTCAGGGAAACAGATATGTTGACCTTTTCCTTGAAACAAGACATGCAGGACACCACTGAAAGATAACTGAAAGGAGATAATAACACAAAAGAAAGTGTTTCTCTTTTATCACTGTAATAAAATAGGCTCAATTATGAGCTCTTTTAAATGTTCAAGTTAAGTTGTTCTCCAAGATTGAAATAAGAGTTTTCCTTCACTGGTTATCCTGTCCGCAGCTGGTGCATATACAAAAAAACCCTGCACAATTTAAAGTGGGAAAAGATCCTCCGGAGTGATTGTTTGAGTAGCCATGTCATTCTTACATTTCTCAGGATGACTGGACACCACTTGTGACTACCTGTTATACAAGCTGGGAAGTCTTCCCAGAGTCCCTCGGAATTCATGTGACCCATTCTAAGGAGCTTCAGAAGAATGGAGTAATTTCTGAAACTATAAAGATCAGTAGGAAACAGCTTGATTATTGCAAAAGAATAAATGGAAAATTTTCCAGCTTCAGCAGAGCTAATACTGTGTAATGTAAAAATAATAATGCCCCATCAATTCAAATGATAAAATGGGTAAGGGCAGAGCACTGGTTGGTTCCTGCTTTTCATAGCCCCCACTATGCTGGTCAGTTGATAGGAGGATAGGATTCAGCAAATCCAGCTTTAATGAAAACAGACTTGGAGCAGCATGGAAACATTGGAAGGCTGTGGGTATGTCAAAACAGCTGAACTCATATTTCTGAACTCAATTGCTATTCATTATTACCAGTGTTTCAATCATTCCATGCCAAGCTAACAAAATCACATCAAATTACTCCATAATAAACTAACAGCCAAGGCTATGTAGCTGAGTTCACACATTGAACAATGCCAAAAATCTGGTTTATTTGTTTGGGGTAAATACGCTGAGGAAATCCAGCCTGTGAATAAATACGGCCTCTGGTTTAAGATAGTGAGACCGCTAGCCTTAGTCAGCTGACAGTGACAATGAAAAAAGATGAATGTAATGTCAACAGCTACATTTCTGAAATGTTACAAACACTGAAAGGTAAAGAATCACCATGACTGAATGTTTAAATAGGATGGCATTTTGGTCCCCTTGTTCTTGATATGCATTTTGTTTTCTTGGGAACAGAAGAAATTAGTTTATTCTAAAACAAAGTTAGAAGGCAAATGTGTGTCTCTTATTTGTATAGGGAAATGAGTCACACGGTTTGATTTATAGCAACTAAATTTAATGCATTTCAGTATTCATTCCTCAGGATGTGTGATATATAGTATCAGTGATTGCTCAAAACATTTCCTCTGTTTAAATTTTCAGAAAATTGGGCAAATTGGCAGAATAACATTACAATAATAGGGGTTAAGATTTGAAAAACCTAAGTTAAATATTATAAAATATACAATGTCCATATTTGCACAGAAAAATAAACAAATACAAACATAATTTCAACATGGTTTTTAATTATTTTCTTTCGAGTATTCCTACGGTATGTATGGTTATCATTATGAAGCACTCATCTGGCATTTACTGTTGTATATTCCACTACCCAATTAGCATTTCTTGCTCTAGTAGTTGAAATGTCAAAAGCTGTTCTAAAAAAGGATTTATTCCTCGGATCAAGATGGCAATACCATCAATACGGGCTAAATGAAGCAAACATTGATGACAATAGGATTTTAAAATGTCCCGTTTGATCTGCACATCTAGACAAACTCTTTGATTTTTTTACAATGGTAGTATGGAGTATTTTAATACTATGAAAGCTGTATATAATATGAAATGGAAATTGCCACTGAACTTAATACAATATAGGAAGATTACCATTTTCTACATATACTAATTGTTCTTCACTTATTAGATAATGCCTTTTGATCCTGGCCTGAAATCTTAGTCAAAATACATTAGTTATCCTAAAAGTAAATTCTACTGTATATTGTAGCTGGGTTGATACATTGTGACAAAACATGATTTGTTGAATTATGATTTATTGAATAAATCACACATATCTGGGTTTGCACATTAAACCAAGTGGTAAGCCATGATTTACAAATGATAATGACAATAGATTCATGATGGCCAAAATGAGTTGAATTGTATCATGACATGTGGACAAGTGTGAGATTTATTTTTGGTAAACCCACACAGAATTCTGTTCTAAGTGTTCCTAACAGAAGTATGACTGCTTAGTCTCCAAATGTAAAATTATTCCATCTTCCTGACTCCTACAATCTTGTAAACAAATGGGATTTTTCATGTAAGATTTAACAATTAACAATATGAAAGACAAAGGAAGCACTGGAACAGAAGACAAAGAACTGGAAATAAGCATAAATAAAAATAGAATGATTATGAAAAAAACTCCACAAAGATAGTATCAATAGTAAAAGGCACTCTGAGTGCAATTCCAAAGCAGCATACAATATTAGAACTATTCAACAAAACTATTAGAACAAAACTAATTTAAACAATTATCTGTAAAAATATAAGAACAAACACACACGTTGTGAAAAATATCACATATAATACAGCCACTAAGAAGGAACCTGTAGTTGTAGTGGGGGTGGGGGAACCCTCACTGAACTGGCAATGAAGTTGAGATGTCAATGGTTATTTTACAAAGCTGTGATTGTATGAACTGGAAAATGTGTAATCAAATTCCACAGGATTTGGGAAATAGCGAAGTTTATTTGTGAATAGTAAGTAGGACTGAGTGGATGTTATGCCTTTCGATAGGAAGAGTCTATAGGAAGAGCCCATAGAGAATAGTTTTTTTTTCAGATTTGAGATATTCTTGGCAATGAAAAAATCAGGTAATTGATTTGAGAAATAACTTTTTCCAACACAAAATGATGAAAGCACTTTCCAATGGGAATATTGAGCTTATGGAGTAGTTTTTCTTCTACATAGTCAGTATATCCATAAATGAAGCAAAATAACTTTACAAAATGTGTGTGAGTGAGGGGAGGAAGGATGGAGAGGGAGGGAGAGGGAGAGAAAGAGAGAGAGATGCACTGATATAAGTGTCCAGTTTTGTTTGACAGCTGGAGTACAGAATCATCTCTAGTCAACTGGAAAGAGGAGATCCTGCAACCATTAATTGCAACTGACTTCTCCCCACTGCTTCTCCATGCACAGTGGAATGTTAGTGTAGGAAGACTTACAGTTCTTCAAGGTAATTAAGAGACACAAACTATGAGTACAAACACTACCTTTGTTGAAGGTAGCAGTAACTGAATCTGAAAGTAGCTTCCTCCCCATCACCCTTTTTGGTCAAGAAACTAGAGAGGATCTCTTTTGAGATATTTGCCACACCCCACTGTTTTTATAGGCTAAGCTGCATTTATCTGACTGTTGCCTAGTCTGTGATTCCTCTCCCTCCTATATTTCAAGGAACTTCTGAAAAACTATTACACGTACCTTCCCAAAGAAGCCACTACTTTGAAGTCTAAATACATTGGAACAGGTTCAGTCTATATCAGTAACATAATGGACTCTTAGCCATAAAGCTGTATACCTAGTAAGAGCCAAGGTGGCGCAGTGGTTAAATGCAGCACTGCAGGCTACTGCTAGATCAGCAGGTCAGCGGTTCAAATCTCACCGGCTCAGGGTTGACTCAGCCTTCCATCCTTCCAAGGTGGGTAAAATGAGGACCCAGATTGTTGGGGGCAATATGCTGACTCTCTGTAAACCGCTTAGAGAGGCCTGAAAGGCCTATGAAGCGGTATATAAGTCTACTGCTATTGCTATTGCTATTGCTATTGCTAGTGAATAATAGGGGGGGGGGAGTTTAAAATTTAGGCAAGGACAACTTTATATATGGCAACAAATCCCCCAGCCCGCATGGCTTTTTAAGCTTAACCTGACTACTGTATCATCCATGTGCTTTCTATGTTTGTAGTTTACCATGTTCTGTGAAGCCAACTATTTGCTCTTTGGAAGCCATTGTTTACAGTTTAGTAACTTAGCCAACTGAAGTTTATTTCAAGAAATTATACCTTGGTGGGGGACTCTGATTTGCATTCACAGTCATGTGAGCACAATTAAAATGGCACAAATTTTCCAAGAAACTGTTGAAAGCCAGGAGGAAAAAAAATCAAGAATTTTTCAAGTGGAACCAAAAGGAACATGGACTTTTATGAAGGGTTTGACATTATTAATATGATTCACAAAATAAAAAGATCCTGTTGCAGGTTCTACAAAGTCTCTAAATTTGCCTTTACCTGTATACATGTGATAGAGGAATAAAAATTAACCGGGGAAGTAAAACTTTAGGTAAGGAAGGTCTTCACTTTACTGTTACTTCTGTTGTGCTGCTTCAGCTAACCAAAGTTATATGGTGTACATTTGCCGGTTAATCACTCAAGTACAACATAATTTCACAGGACACCTGTAGTTACATTTAAAGGCTACCTGAAACATTTGTATTTTATTGTGTGTGGTGTACATGCAGATACTCCTAGATCAATCACCACATTTCTTTCTCCTCTGTCATGACATTGCTTTTTGAGTATAATAAAGAGGGCTGATTAGAATAGGAGTAATTTGGCTTTATGAAAAGTCAAGACGGACATAACAGTCTCAGTCAGTCAATCTATCCTGCCTTTAGCTATCTGCTTGAACTGCTGTTGCCAAGTGAATCAGGGTTCCATTTGCCTTGCAGAGGTGTTTGCTCTAATTGCCATCAAAACAAAGCACTTCTTTGAAGATCTGCACAGACCTAGTTTAAGAAACACAAAAAGACATCTGTCAGGTGTTACAATCATGTATGCATTTATTTTGCTGAATCTATGTATGCTGAAAAAAAATTAGCCACTTATGATGGACCTTCAGATAGGTCATATTTTGATTTCTGTGATTGCTAACAGATACGCAAAGGAATATCACTTCAGTTCTGTAAAAACAGCAATTGTCACTTATCTTTCCCCTGTCTATTGTACTGCAGAAAATTTACTGCATGTAATACAAACCAATAATTAATGCATGTTACAAGGAGACATATTTGTTCTATTCCTTGCATTTTAACCACATTAAAATACAATGTATTTTCTGGTATCATTATCATCATCATCATCATCATCATCATCATCATCATCATCATCTCTGGAATACCAAACTTTCGAGAAATATACTCTCTAACAGTTCACATACATTAATTATGTAATATGAAAGATAATGATTGGATTTATCACGGCTGAAACTGTTTAAATTGTCCCCACAACTCCACTTTGCTCAGTATTATTATATTGTTTCAATAAAATGTTAATTAGATTTTTATACTTTGCATTCTGCTTTTAGAACCCTAGACAGCAGGATGTTCAATTTAGTGAACAAAAACATTATATGTAGAATAGACATAGTATCATTAGACACTTGAATAAACTAAAATGTTTATTTATGTGTGTGTGTGTATGTATGTATGTATGTATGTATGTATGTATGTATGTATGTATGTTGTGGCCCAGCAGGATCCGGTTGAGCAGCTGATGGAGTTGGATAGTGAGGAACCATATGAGTCTGCCCTGGACGATGTGGAGGACCCTGGGCAGGGTTCAGACTCAGAGCAGGGACCAGAGAGGCTGGTTGGCCAACAGGAGGCGCCTGAGGCATGGAGCAGTGGGGAAGATCAAAGGCAGTTTGTCCCTGATGCTAGATTGAAAAGGGCTGAGAAACGGAAGCAGCAACTCCGTAGGCAGACTCACAGAAGATGATTAAGCACAGGTGGTTGTTGATTGGCCCCTCCCAAGAGAGATTATAGGTGAGGCGTTGGGAGGGGACATTTGCAGGAAACAACTGTTTGAATTAGTAGTTAAGAACATCTATCTGTGTATTCTACACAAGGTGGCGCAGTGGTTAAATGCAGCACTGCAGGCTACTGCTAGATCAGCAGTTCAGCGGTTCAAATCCCACCGGCTCAGGGTTGACTCATCCTTCCATCCTTCCGAGGTGGGTAAAATGAGGACCCAGATTGTTGGGGGCAATATGCTGACTCTCTGTAAACCGCTTAGAGAGGGCTGAAAGCCCTATGAAGCGGTATATAAGTCTACTGCTATTGCTATTCTAGTCGTGTCTGTTCGTTTGGACTATCTGCGTTGCTTCGTTTGAACTATCTGGGTTGTTGAGAGCTACTCTATTGATCATGAGTTGCCTGGGTCCTCAGCCAAAGGATTCGTTATCTCAGTAATTGAACAGTGGCAAACAGCCTAGCCTGTGTTCTGGTTTATTCACAGGCCGGGGGATCAGAACACACACACACACACACACACACACACACACACACACACACACCTACATACCTATACCTATACGTATACGTATACCTATACATACATACATACATACATACATACATACTGCATATATATATGTGTGTGTGTGTGAAGGTGGTGTGTGTGTGTGTGTGTGTATACACACACACACACACACACACACACACACTCACACACACCACCTTCACAGTAATAGGAGAAAAAGAATTGGCATCCAGTTCTTGTGTTTTATCTCTGAAATCGGTCTTACATCCTTGTGGAAGTTAAAATCTCATAGACAGATTTCATTATAGCAAAATGTGATCTCTGAATTCTAAGTGTTTAAAATGGAATTCCAAATGGAAACAAGCTTTACAATAATGATATGCTATTAAACAAAATAAATGAATTTAAAATTGATTTTCAGTCTGATAGTGATATTTTTTTCATTTTAGCAAAATTTATCAATAATACTTGGATCCACTGACCTGAGAATAATTGCCCAGATTAAACTATCTTGGAATGCACAAATAAGACTTTGAAGGAGATTCAAACAGCTTTTGCAAATGCCTCTCAGTTTAGATAATCCGTTTGCGATACAAGAAACAAGGGGAAATTACCTTCCAAACTGATTAATACTATCCAGGATTTAATATTGAATTGCATTTAGATGCAAGTTTATATGTATGACATAACTAGGGAAAAGCTAAAACTGTAGTTATCATTAAAAATAGTGATGGGTACTGTTTGGAAGGTACTAAATTTACCTTGAAGCAATAGTATTGAATCCCTGTTTGAGAAAAAAAAAATGACACACAAAATGGCTAAGTGGAAAAAGCTAGTTCAAGATGTCTTGTGACTGACCTTCCCCTGAGGCTGCACATGCATGTACATGAGCTACAGAGGCTAATCTTGTCTGATAGACCATTTTCAGGCTCCATTTCTTTCAATTGAATGTATTTGACTTAGTTATTGTTTTCTAAGTCCACCTGTAAGATATTCAGACTCACAGCACAATCAAGCTACATGGGGAATTTGATCCCTGACGTACTAAATAAAGGTCTGATTGGTGGCTTCTGTATTGCCTACTTTGTTTACCTATAATGAAGTCCTCTCTCAAACATCTGATGGATCAATAACTATTCCAAAATTTAAGAAAGAAGATAAGATTAATCTAACCAATTTCAAGTCAAT